>NC_069499.1:424617985-424923985 GCF_027579735.1 Bombina bombina
AAGGGGCATTGCAGTGGCACCTTACTTGGACGACATTCTGATACAAGCGTCGTCTCTTTCAAAGGCAAAGGCTCACACAGACATCGTTCTGGCCTTTCTCAGATCTCACGGATGGAAAGTGAACATAGAAAAACGTTCCCTGTCTCCGTCGACAAGAGTTCCTTTCTTGGGGACAATAATAGATTCTTTAGAAATGAAGATTTTCCTGACAGATGTCAGAAAGTCGAAACTTCTAAACGCTTGTCAAGTTCTTCACTCTGTTCCACGACCTTCCATAGCTCAGTGCATGGAAGTAGTAGGGTTGATGGTTGCAGCAATGGACATAGTTCCTTTTGTGCGAATTCATCTAAGACCATTACAACTGTGCATGCTGAAACAGTGGAATGGGGACTATACAGACTTGTCTCCAGTGATTCAAGTAGATCAGAAGACCAGAGACTCCAGAGTGGGTCATCGTCACGACCGATGCCAGTCTAGTGGGCTGGGGCGCGGTCTGGGACTCCCTGAAAGCTCAGGGGCTATGCTCTCGGGAAGAGTCTCTTCTCCCGATAAACATTCTGGAACTGAGAGCGATATTCAATACTCTCAGGGCTTGGCCTCAACTAGCAAAGGCCAGATTCATAAGATTCCAATCAGACAACATGACGACTGTTGCTTACATTATCTGAGTCGTCAGACATTCCATCCGGGGGAGTGGGAACTCCACCCGGAGATATTTGCCCAGTTGACTCAATTATAGGGCATTCCAGACATGGATCTGATGGCGTCTCATCAGAACTTCAAGGTTCCTTGCTACGGGTCCAGATCCAGGGATCCCAAGGCGACTCTAGTGGATGCATTAGTAGCGCCTTGGACCTTCAACCTAGCTTATGTGTTTCCACCGTTTCCTCTCATTCCCAGGCTGGTAGCCAGGATCAAGCAGGAGAGGGCCTCGGTGATCTTGATAGCTCCTGCGTGGCCACGCAGGACTTGGTATGCGGACCTGGTGAATATGTCATCGGCTCCACCATGGAAGCTACCTTTGAGACAGGATCTTCTAGTACAGGGTCCATTCGAACATCCAAATCTAGTTTCTCTCCAGCTAACGGCTTGGAAATTGAACGCTTGATTTTATCTAAGCGTGAGTTTTCGGATTCTGTAATAGATACTCTGGTACAAGCCAGAAAACCTGTAACTAGAAAAATTTACCATAAAATATGGAAAAGATATATCTGTTGGTGTGAATCCAAGGGATTCTCATGGAGTAAGATCAAAATTCCTAGGATCCTTTCCTTTCTCCAAGAAGGTTTGGATAAAGGATTATCAGCGAGTTCTCTAAAGGGACACATTTCTGCTTTATCTGTCTTGTTACACAAACGACTGGCAGCTGTGCCTGATGTTCAAGCTTTTGTTCAGGCTTTGGTCAGGATCAAGCCTGTCTACAGACCTTTGACTCCTCCCTGGAGTCTGAATTTAGTTCTTTCAGTTCTTCAAGGGGTTCCGTTTGAACCTCTACATTCCATAGATATCAAGATGTTATCTTGGAAAGTTCTGTTTTTGGTTGCTATTTCTTCTGCTAGAAGAGTTTCTGAGTTATCTGCTTTGCAGTGTAATCCGCCCTATCTGGTGTTCCATTCAGATAAGGTTGTTTTGCGTACTAAACCTGGTTTCCTTCCAAAGGTTGTTTCCAACAAGAATATTAACCAGGAAATAGTTGTGCCTTCTTTGTGTCCGAATCCAGTTTCAAAGAAGGAACGTTTGTTACACAATATATGTAGTTCGTGCTTTAAAGTTCTATTTAGAAGCAACAAAGGATTTCAGACAAACGTCTTCTCTGTTTGTCATTTATTCTGGCAAGAGGAGAGGTCAAAAAGCTACTGCTACCTCTCTTTCCTTTTGGCTGAAAAGCATCATCCGATTGGCTTACGAGACTGCCGGACGGCAGCCTCCTGAACGCATCACAGCTCACTCTACTAGGGCTGTGGCTTCCACATGGGCCTTCAAGAATGAGGCTTCTGTTGATCAGATATGTAAGGCAGCGACTTGGTCTTCCCTGCACACTTTTGCCAAATTCTACAAATTTGATACTTTTGCTTCTTCGGAGGCTATTTTTGGGAGAAAGGTTTTGCAAGCCGTGGTGCCTTCTGTTTAGGTAACCTGATTGACTCCCTCCCTTCATCCGTGTCCTAAAGCTTTGGTATTGGTTCCCACAAGTTATGGATGACGCCGTGGACCGGACACACCAATGTTGGAGAAAACAGAATTTATGCTTACCTGATAAATTACTTTCTCCAACGGTGTGTCCGGTCCACGGCCCGCCCTGGTTTTTTAATCAGGTTTGATCAATTTCTTTCTTTAACTACAGTCACCATGGCACCTTATGGTTTCTCCTGTTTTTTCTCCTGTCCGTCGGTCGAATTACTGGGGTGGGCGGAGCCTAGGAGGGACTATATGGACAGCTTTTGCTGTGCTCTTTGCCATTTCCTGTTGGGGAAGAGAATATTCCCACAAGTTATGGATGACGCCGTGGACCGGACACACCGTTGGAGAAAGTAATTTATCAGGTAAGCATAAATTCTGTTTTTTCATTATTTACTAAATATACTTCTGTCAGTATTAATTGAAGCATTTCTCTTCACACTGGATTCCTTAAAATGTGCAAATAAGGATTTAGGAGGAATCTGTCTTCAATTTTTGAACGACTCGTTTTTATTTTTTTACACACTGCTTACTTTACACACGTCCTCTTTAAAAACAATGTAAAAGAGAAAACACTCAAATGTATGATTTTCTACATGTTTGTCATTCTAGTGCATCTTTTTTTGGGTTTCTTACACTTTTTGTATTGTGAAACAATGATTACTTTGTGTGTATCACCTGTTCTTGTATGTATACATTTATTTAAATGTTTATGTCAACATTATTTTAATCCCTAGTATAATATGTGTCTCTTTTTTGTGTTCCAAAGAAAATTTTAATTTATGTTAAACTGTTTGCTAAGTATTCAAAGAAATATTTTGGAGTAATCCATTATGTCTGAAAGGCACAAATAAGACGACTGTGTGTATTTAAAAAAAAAATATATATAGATTGACATCAAAATCATTAGACATAAGTTAAAGAACAGCTAATATTCTTTGTGCATTCTCTGTACAGGTTAGCAGTTTATGATGAGTTTTGTTGTGATGTTGCAGCTGTTTTTCTAAAGCTTGGGATTTTGTGAAAGGACTAACATCTGTAAACATTAAAAGCTCAAATGTACATCAATGAATGAGAACAAAAATAAATGTTATATTTAAGGAAGCTGTTAAATCCACATACCTCAATTTTATCACATAACTAACCCAATAACCGTGCTTAACAGGTAATTACCTCTATTAATACATTTTCTATTAAGTAGTTAATAAGTCGGAGAAAGGACTGGTATTGAAAAAAAATATCCATTATTAATTAACTAGATATACAATATTTACAAACACACACACACACACATATATATATAGAATACTTGAAAAAAGAAACGAGGAACCAGAAACTTGCAATGTCAAGTGGTTTATTCAATACACAGGGTGGGTAGCACTAACACAGGTGTGAAAGGGGTGCTAGAACTGACGCGTTTCGCGCATGCTCACATGCGCTTCATCAAAAAGTGAATCTGCCTTCTTTACTTTACTTATATACCACCATTCTGTTCAACTGTACTGTACAAAAAATATATTTGCAAACAAAAACCACAAAAAGAAGCACACTCAGGACAAACTGTGGTCAAATTTTAATTGAATTTTTTAAGAATAATGTAATTTTTTCTTCAAAAAAAAAATGCAAATTACAATTTGACCACAGTTTGTCTTAAGCATCCCAAGAGTGCTTCTTTCATGCTGTTTTTTTGTATGTTAATGAGTAGATATATATATCAGTTATTTGTAGAGCGCTGACAGATTGCAATAGCTAATAATAATATCATATATATATATATATATATATATATATATACAGTATATTATTATCATCATCAGCTAACGGAAACTGTTGCTGGGATACAAATAAATGATAACATATATATATATATATATTATCAGCTATCAGAATCTCTTTTCGGTCTAGAAATAACTGATAAAGGGCTAGATTACAAGTGGAGCAATAGTTTAACGTGCGCCACTAAACACTATTTTAACGTGCGCCACTGAATTTGCCCGTTTACGGACGCACGTTAAATAACCAGCCAAGATTGTAGTAGCACTTTGGGGACTGTGTTTTTTTAAGTACAGTGAGTGTGGATTCTACACTGTTTGGATTATATATATATATATATATATATATATATATATATATATAAAAGCAGAAAGGTAGAGACCGCACTCATAGGACTTATTTCACCACCACAGTGGACTTTTAATAAATCAGTAACGTTTTGGGGTTTCCCCCTTTATCAAACATAACATATAATACATAATAAACCCCTTATATATACAAATAATCTCTTACCCCAGGTGCACACATCCAGCTCTGCCTGCGTCGGGCTTCCGACAGCGTGTACCCAGTGCAACTGCGCCAGCGCGAGGCAGCGCTACGGAAAACCCAGCAGGCCAACTGCAAAGAAAAAGCAAAGTAAAAATTACCGTAACTTAGCAACGGTAATGCATTCTGACACATACAAGGAAACAGTACTGCAAGCATAGAATGTACAAAGCGCCCCGCTTGCATTTGTAACTTAACTTCATCTATATACAATTTATTAGATATCAAGACACTAATATATACCTTAGAATCATATTTGTCTTACATTGGCATTTTAGCCTGGTATCTGAGGAAAAGAGGGAGGGGGGCGGGGGACTTAATGACAGCAATGTGCTCACTACTGGTAAGTCTATATAGAGGGACTTAAGGTCATATGAATAAATCTCTGGATCAAGCATAGGACTGAGACTAATATCCTGGGACCAGTATAAATATCTAGCTCCTACTCAGTTATGGATGAGATTTAGATACAATAATAATTATAGATACACAACTGAAGGCATACTGGAGTGACATTGCTGTACAAGTTTTAAACATGTCAAGGTATGGTGTTAAGTCACTCCTCCTGAAAAAAAGAGATAGTAAAATTTTCATCATCATATTAGAGGAAACAATGTAAATCAAAATTTGTATACAGTCCCTTAGGGGTTAATGTGTCCAATGTGTGTATCCACCTGGACTCCTTTTGTAGCAATAGTTTTCCACTGTCACCTCCCCTAGGTAAGGGGGGGACATGGTCAATTATCACATATCTCAGGTCTTTGACAGTGTGTCCATGTTTGGCAAAGTGTCTGGCCACTGGTTGTTCAGAGTCCCCGTTCTTTATGGCTGTTCTGATGGTCGCCCTGCCTCGCGCATGCGCAGTTGCACTGGGTACACGCTGTTGGAAGCCCCTACGCAGGCAGAGCTGGATGTGTGCACCTGGGGTAAGAGATTATTTGTATATATAAGGGGTTTATTATGTATTATATATTATGTTTGATAAAGGGGGAAACCCTGAAACGTTACTGATTCATTAAAAGTCCACTGTGGTGGTGAAATAAGTCCTATGAGTGCGGTCTCTACCTTTCTGCTTGTAATACTTATATGTACTGCACCTAGGCAATTTATACATAACGTGAGTGCTTGGTGACCGGAATTTGCTTTTATATATATATATATATATATATATATATATACACTATTTATCTAGCTACCTATCTAGTGTCTTTTGTTAATTACAGTGGAATAGAAAGGTGGTGTATAAGTAAAATTTATCTTAATTGAAATCTGTACTTTTATTGTAAAAAGACAATTCATCATTTTGTGCTGAATCTGTTTATGTTTTAATCACTATCTTGCATAGCATATCACTGGAATCTGAGAGTCTATTCTCGCTCCAGAAAATTCAACTAAGTAAATGGGGCCTATTTATTAATAGTGCTAGCGGACATGATCCGATATTGCGAATCATGTCCGCTGCACATCGATAAATGCTGACATCATACGCTCTCAGTATTTATCACTGCACCAGCAGTTCTGGTGAACTGCTGGTGCAATACCGCCCCTTGCAGATTCACAGCTAATTGACCGCTAGCAGGGGGTGTCAATCAACCCGATCGTATTCAATCGGGTTGATTTCTGTCCGCCGCTTCAGAGCAGGCGGACAGGTTATGGAGCAGCGGTCTTTCAAGTTTCATACGGAGCTTGATAAATATGCCCCAATATATGCGAGATTGACAATTATTGTTTAGGAATTAAACAGATATCATTTTTATCATACACTTTACCCAGAATGTGTTCTATTATTCATTACCTTATTTTTGTGTCCCCTAGAATAATACTTTTTATATGATATGTGATGTCAAAGTATTGCATAAATGAGACTTCTAAAGCTGCTCCTTACATAGATCAAACATGCACTGCTGATCTAGACATTATTTAGAATTGGTTACTGCAAGACCAAGGGGCATATTTATCAAGCTCTGTATGGCGAGCCTGAAACAGAAGTTATAAAGCAGCGGTCCGCCTGCCCTGAGGTGGTAGACAGAAATCAACAGAAATCAACCCGATCGAATATGATTGGGTTGATTGACACCCCCTGCTAGTGGCCAACTGGCCATGAATCTGCAGGGGGCGGTATTGCACAAGTAGTTCACAAGAACTGCTGGTGCAATGATAAATGCCGCTAGCGTATGCTGTCTGCATTTATCGATGTGCAGCTGACACGATCCGCTATATCGGATCGTCTCTGCTCGCACAATCATAAATATGCCCCAAGAGTATAGGGTAAACATTATCTATTTTAATGTATAAACAATTCAAATGAGATATTTCTTGAAACTGAGATTTTTTAAACAAAAAAGACCATTTTTAATATTATTTTTTTAGTTACAAATAGATAAAAATATGTGTGTTTTACTTAAATTATAAATATTGTTACAATTCTGAAAACCAAATAAATTTAGTTCGATATTTAAAAATCTTCTCCACATTCTGTTAATGATGATCATTTTTGTAATTTATTAATTGTACACTTAGTCATGAAAAAAAACACTCATTTTATTGAATTTTTGTTGAATCAAAATTTTAAGGAATTTCTTCATACTTCTTTTCTTGGCATACATGTATTGTATTTTCTGGTACTAGATTGGACTGTTAGATTTAGAAAGGGAGACAATGTCATGCAATAAAGGACAATATATATTAACATTATATATCTTATAGAAAATGTACCATGGTAACAAAAAATATAAAGTGCATTTAACAATAGTAACTCCAGCATTTCCCAAAAAAATTAAATACTTTACTTTTGTGTAACTTAGATACTCGAAATCAAATTTTTTTGTAAAGGAAATATTTTATTTGTACTATCTACAAATCAAATCAATATTGATATATTTCTCTCTAAAATAATTGTATTTATTAATTGACTATTGTACGCAGTTAAAAATAAAAAAACTTTCTTGTCAGAGAGACTTGTTCCTCAGAATGGGAAGGGATATTTGTCATAGCAGATTTCTGTTAAGTTCTGAAGCTATTTTTTATTGTTATGTGAATTTTTATTAAGATTCTTCCATTCCCTTAACCATATGAAACTGCTTAAAAGAAAAAAAAAATGGTCTAATTGCGCAACAAGTGTCTATGTTTAATTTTCATTCTTATTTATGGTCAAAATCATGACGTTTTTGATGTTATTTATTACAAAAGTTTATGTAATGTGTGGTTCTGTATACACTGTGTTTTCACATTACTGTCGCGTGAAAATAAATATTTAGTATAGCTATATTTTATTTGTGTCATTAACTATTGTCTTTAATTCTGTGTTATAGTACATCCAAAAACATGTATGTTTATTGCAGGGTGTCAAAATATTTACTGATGCTACATGCAAACAGTATAGTATGAAACAGTTGTGTGTATAATGTGGGTTTATGTTTTATAATTAACACTTGTACTGACACCTTAGCAATGTTTTTTTAGTCTTTTTGATTGTTTCATTTAAAGGGACAGACAAGTAAAAAAAAAAATGTTCATGATTTTAATAGGGCATGTAATTTTAAACACCTTTCCAATTTACTTTTATTATCAATTTTGCTTTGTTCTCTTGGTATTCTTAGTTTAAGCTAAACCTAGGAGGTCCATATGCTAATTTCTTACGCCTAGATTTAGAGTTCTGCGGCCAAAGGGGTGCGTTAGCTACGCTGGCTTTTTTCTGGCCCTTTTAAATACCGCTGGTATTTAGAGTTCACAGAATGGCTGCGTTAGGCTCCAAAAAAGGAGCGTATATCATATTTACCGCAACTTCAACTCTCGATACCAGCGGTGCTTACGGACGCGGCCAGCTTCAAAAACGTGCTCGTGCACGATTCCCCCATAGAAAACAATGGGGCTGTTTGAGCTGAAAAAAAACCTAACACCTGCAAAAAAGCCGCGTTCAGCTCCTAACGCAGCCCCATTGTTTTCTATGTGGAAACACTTCCTACGTCTGCACCTAACACTCTAACATGTACCCCGAGTCTAAACACCCCTAACCTTACATTTATTAACCCCTATTCTGCCGCTATCGCTGACCCCTGCATATTATTTTTAACCCCTAATCTGTCCCTCCGTACACCCCCGCCACCTACATTATCCCTATGTACCCCTAATCTGCTGCCCTAACATCGCCGACCCCTATATTATATTTATTAACCCCTAATCCCCCCTAATGCCCCCAACGTCGCCTCCACCTAACTACACTTATTAACCCCTAATCTGCCGACCGGACCTGAGCGCTACTATAATAAATGTATTAACCCCTAATCTGCCTCACTCCCACCTCAATAACCCTATAATAAATAGTATTAACCCCTAATCTGCCCTCCCTAACATTGCCGACACCTATCTTCAAGTATTAACCCCTAATCTACCGACAGGAGCTCACCGCTACTCTAATAAATTTATTAACCCCTAAAGCTAAGTCTAACTTTAACCCTAACACCCCCCTAAATGAAATATAATTTAAATCTAACGAAATAAATTAACTCTTATTAAATAAATTATTCCTATTTAAAGCTAAATACTTACCTGTAAAATAAACCCTAATATAGCTACAATATAAATTATAATTATATTATAGCTATTTTAGGATTTATATTTATTTTACAGGCAACTTTGTATTTATTTTAACCAGGTACAATAGCTATTAAATAGTTAAGAACTATTTAATAGCTAAAATAGTTAAAATAATTACAAAATTACCTGTAAAATAAATCCTAACCTAAGTTACAATTAAACCTAACACTACACTATCAATAAATAAATTAAATAAAATACCTACAATTACCTACAATTAAACCTAACACTACACTATCAATACATTAATTAAATACAATACCTACAAATAACTACAATGAAATAAACTAACTAAAGTACAAAAAATAAAAAAGAACTAAGTTACAAAAAATAAAAAAATTAGAACATTCGAAAAAAATTACAACAATTTTAAACTAATTACACCTACTCTAAGCCCCCTAATAAAATAACAAAGACCCCAAAATAAAAAAATGCCCTACCCTATTCTAAATTACAAAAGTTCAAAGCTTTTTTACCTTACCAGCCCTTAAAAGGACCTTTTGTGGGGCATGCCCCAAAGAATTCAGCTCTTTTGCCTGTAAAAAAAACATACAATACCCCCCCAACATTACAACCCACCACCCACATACCCCTAATCTAACCCAAACCCCCCTTAAATAAACCTAACACTAAGCCCCTGAAGATCTTCCTACCTTATCTTCACCTCGCCGGGTATCACCGATCGGTCCTGGCTCCAAAATCTTCATCCAACCCAAGCGGGGGCTGACGATCCATAATCCTGCGGCTGAAGAGGTCCAGAAGAGGCTCCAAAGTCTTCATCCTATCCGGGAAGAAGAGGCGATCCAGACCGGCAACCATCTTGATCCAAGCGGCATCTTCTATCTTCATCCGATGAGGAACGGCTCCATCGTGAAGACCTCCAGCGTGGATCAATCTTCCGACGACGTCCAACTGAAGAATGACAGTTCCTTTAAGGGACGTCATCCAAGATGGCGTCCCTCGAATTCCGATTGGATGATAGGATTCTATCAGCCAATCGGAATTAAGGTAGGAAAATTCTGATTGGCTGATGGAATCAGCCAATCAGAATCAAGTTCAATCCGATTGGCTGATCCGATCAGCCAATCAGATTGAGCTCGCATTCTATTGGCTGTTCCGATCAGATGAAGATTTTGGAGCCAGGACCGATCGGTGATACCCGGCGAGGTGAAGATAAGGTAGGAAGATCTTCAGGGGTTTAATTTTAGGTTTATTTAAGGGGGGTTTGGGTTAGATTAGGGGTATGTGGGTGGTGGGTTGTAATGTTTGTGGGGGGTATTGTATGGTTTTTTTTTACAGGCAAAAGAGCTGAATTTCTTGGGGCATGCCCCGCAAAGGGCCCTGTTCAGGGCTGGTAAGGTAAAAGAGCTTTGAACTTTTTTAATTTAGAATAGGGTAGGGCATTTTTTTATTTTGGGGGGCTTTGTAATTTTATTAGGGGGCTTAGAGTAGGTGTAATTAGTTTAAAATTGTTGCAATATTTTTCTAATGTTTGTAAATATTTTTTTATTTTTTGTAACTTAGTTCTTTTTTATTTTTTGTACTTTAGTTAGTTTATTTAATTGTAGTTATTTGTAGGTATTGTATTTAATTAATGTATTGATAGTGTAGTGTTACGTTTAATTGTAGGTAATTGTAGGTATTTTATTTAATTTATTTATTGATAGTGTAGTGTTAGGTTTAATTGTAACTTAGGTTAGGATTTATTTTACAGGTAATTTTGTAATTATTTTAACTATTTTAGCTATTAAATAGTTCTTAACTATTTAATAGCTATTGTACCTGGTTAAAATAAATACAAAGTTACCTGTAAAATAAATATAAATCCTAAAATAGCTATAATATAATTAGAATTTATATTGTAGCTATATTAGGGTTTATTTTACAGGTAAGTATTTAGCTTTAAATAGGAATAATTTATTTAATAAGAGTTAATTTATTTTGTTAGATTTAAATTATATTTAACTTAGGGGGGGTGTTAGGGTTAGGGTTAGACTTAGCTTTAGGGGTTAATCCATTTATTACAGTAGCGGCGAGATTCGGTCGGCAGATTAGGGGTTAATAATTGAAGTTAGGTGTCGGCGATGTTAGGGAGGGCAGATTAGGGGTTAATACTATTTATTATAGGGTTATTGAGGCAGGAGTGAGGCGGATTAGGGGTTAATAACTTTATTATAGTAGTGGTGCGGTCCGCTCGGCAGATTAGGGGTTAATAAGTGTAGGCAGGTGGAGGCGACGTTGAGGGGGCAGATTAGGGGTTAATAAATATAATATAGGGGTCGGCGGTGTTAGGGGCAGCATATTAGGGGTACATAGGGATAATGTAGGTAGCAGCGGTTTACGGAGCGGCAGATTAGGGGTTAATTATTGTAGGTAGCTGGCGGCGACGTTGTGGGGGGCAGGTTAGGGGTTAATAAATATAATATAGGGGTCGGCGGTGTTAGGGGCAGCAGATTAGGGGTACATAAGTATAACGTAGGTGGCGGTCGGCAGATTAGGGGTTAAAAAATGTGGCGGCGATGTGGGGGGACCTCGGTTTATGGGTACATAGGTAGTTTATGGGTGTTAGTGTACTTTAGAGCACAGTAGTTAAGATCTTTATAAACCGGCGTTAGCCCAGAAAGCTCTTAACTACTGACTTTTTTCTGCGGCTGGAGTTTTGTCGTTAGAAATTCACTTCAGCCACGACTCTAAATACCGGCGTTAGAAAGATCCCATTGAAAAGATAGGATACGCAAATGACGTAAGGGGATCTGCGGTATGGAAAAGTTGCGGCTGAAAAGTGAGCGTTAAACCCTTTAATGACTGACTCCAAATACCAGAGGGCGGTAAAAACCAGCGTTAGGAGCCTCTAACGCTGGTTTTGACGGCTAACTTCAATTATTAACCCCTAATCTGCCGACCGGAGCTCACCGCTATTCTAATAAATGTATTAACCCCTAAAGCTAAGTCTAACCCTAACACTAACACCCCCCCTAAATTAAATATAATTTAAATCTAACTAAATTAATTAACTCTTAATAAATAAATTATTCCTATTTAAAGCTAAATACTTACCTGTAAAATAAATCCTAATATAGCTACAATATAAATTATAATGATATTATAGCTATTTTAGGATTAATATTTATTTTACAGGTAACTTTGTATTTATTTTAACCAGGTACAATAGCTATTAAATAGTTAAGAACTATTTAATAGCTAAAATAGTTAAAATAATTACAAAATTACCTGTAAAATAAATCCTAACCTAAGTTACAATTAAACCTAACACTATACTATCATTAAATTAATTAAATAAAATACCTACAATTACCTACAATTAAACCTAACACTACAATATCAATACATTAATTAAATACAATACCTACAAATAACTACAATGAAATAAACTAACTAAAGTACAAAAAATAAAAAAGAACTAAGTTACAAAAAATAAAAAAATATTTACAAACATAAGAAAAATATTACAACAATTTTAAACTAATTACAACTACTCTAAGCCCCCTAATAAAATAACAAAGCCCCCCAAAATAAAAAATGCCCTACCCTATTCTAAATTACTAAAGTTCAAAGCTCTTTTACCTTACCAGCCCTGAACAGGGCCCTTTGCGGGGCATGCCCCAAGAAGTTCTGCTCTTTTGCCTGTAAAAAAAAACATACAATACCCCCCCCAACATTACAACCCACCACCCACATACCCCTAATCTAACCCAAACCCCCCTTAAATAAACCTAACACTAAGCCCCTGAAGATCATCCTACCTTGTCTTCACCTTACCGGGTATCATCGATTGGTCCTGGCTCCAAAATCTTCATCCAACCCAAGCGGGGGCTGGCGATCCATCATCCGGTGGCTGAAGAGGTCCAGAAGATGCTCCAAAGTCTTCATCCTATCCGGGAAGAAGAGTAGATCCGGACCGGCAACCATCATCTTCCAAGCGGCATCTTCTATCTTCATCCGATGAGGACCGGCTCCATCCTGAAGACCTCCATCGCGGACCCATCTTCATCTGGCGACGTCCAACTGAAGAATGACGGTTCCTTTAAGGGATGTCATCCAAGATGGCGTCCCTCGAATTCCGATTGGCTGATAGGATTCTATCAGCCAATCGGAATTAAGGTAGGAATATTCTGATTGGCTGATGGAATCAGCCAATCAGAATCAAGATCAATCCGATTGGCTGATCCAATCAGCCAATCAGATTGAGCTCGCATTCTATTGGCTGATCGGAACAGCCAATAGAATGCGAGCTCAATCTGATTGGCTGAATTATTGTAGGTAGCTGGCTGCGACGTTGTGGGGGGCAGGTTAGGGGTTAATAAATATAATATAGGGGTCGGCGGTGTTAGGGGCAGCAGATTAGGGGTACATAAGGATAACGTAGGTGGCGGTCGGCAGATTAGGGGTTAAAAAAATGTAATCGAGTAGCGGCGATGTGGGGGGGCCTCGGTTTAGGGGTACATAGGTAGTTTATGGGTGTTAGTGTACTTTAGAGTACAGTAGTTAAGAGCTTTATGAACCGGCGTTAGCCCAGAAAGCTGTTAACTACTGACTTTTTTCTGCGGCTGGAGTTGAAATCATTGTAATTTCCCATGGTTTTAGGACCTGATTTTATCTCTCCTTTTTCAGGAAAAAATGTTGCTTGGACCTGGCCTAGACACTATAATTTCTTCTCTGACTGCAAAAAAACCCTCAACTTTCTCAAACTATTTTATTAGTTTTCTATGACACTTCCCTTAAGTTTGTGCATTCAAATGATCATCATTTCAATTTGCTTTTTTGTTCTTTAAAAGAGAGAATTCCTAATGTGTTGTGTATCTATGAAAAAAATTTTTTTAATATAGGTAACACAATTTAGGTCTCATTTTAAATATTGTTTATTCAGATTTTAACTTTTAAATTTTAAATTTTGTAATTATTACTATAAATCCTTCCTAGCAGAACTATAAAGTGCTAGACTGAGTTTCAAAAGCAAAAGGGAATAAAATAATCTCTAAGTGTAAGAATGCATTCCTATCAAGGCTGGATTAGTCATTCAGGAAAGTATTCACTATTCATCTTCAGGACAAAAGACTTCTTTGTCTAGTCAGGTGATTTGGTCTTGCAAATTACCTTTTATTGTACTCTTGGAAGATAATTAAAATAGAATATTAATATCTTTACTGTGGAAATTAGAACATTCTCATAATCATAAATGTGTGTTTGCACTGTCATTTATGATTCCTCATGCTATAGTAAACTATATGACACAATATATTAAAAGGTGAAAAGCCTAAAGGCTATGTAATAAATTTGTCCCTGGGTGTATCATATATACTAAGGAACTCGACTGACTTTATCTGGTTAAACCCTCTCTAGTGAGAGATATTTTACGGTATTCTCCATCCAGTCATTGCCAGATATATTGACTTTTTTTTTTTTTTTTTTGGGTTCAAAAGAGCTTTATTTAATTTTTAAAGATGGTACAGATAAAAAGTTAAACGTTCTTTGCACAAACATATGAAGTACCACCATATAACAGGAATAGTAGTAATAAAAAACAGTATACATATTCTATCATAAATGTACTTACTACATGTTAGTCCCCATTTTCCCTTTTCTAATTTATCTTGGTCACTCTTGGACCTTTGAGTTGCGTTCATTATGTTAAGTAAAGGGTTGTTATATAGCATAAGATAATAATAAGAAAAATAAACATAACAGATAACAAAAACACCGGATCCCACCACAATACTTGCAAAGTCCAAATGATCTAGTGATACCAAGTTTGTGAGTTATGCTCCTTATCAGAATGATCAAGTAGAACTAAGGCGTAAAACATTTATATAACTGTAGCAAATATAAAGCTGCAATAAAAATAAAAGAACAGAAAACAAGAATCTGACTTGATACTTATAATAAGTTTAAACACATTTTCGTATCACCAACAGATCTCTCCGTGTTGAGGTTATACCTGCTGACTGCAGGGATGTTTGAAAGATTATGAGTTAGTATGTTGTGTGGTTTTAGCTGATATGGCATGTAAAACAGCAGGGTGATAAAAGGATGAACCTTTTGGAAGTAGTGGTCCGAGTACAGAGAGAGCGTGAGGGCAAAATGGCAGTCTGTGTTTATGTTATTATCCTATGCCCTCTCTGCCAATTGTCAGTGCGATATAGCTTGCCAAAGTAGGGGCAATAAGCAGTGGTGTGTGGGGAGTGTCAAGTGCCTCAATCTCTCTACAGCTAAGTCCCGCAAGCAGATTGTCTATGTGACTGACATTGCTCTTGTGTGGCCCAATGTGTAATCTCACCATGATGTCGGCTGCCGCACTCACTTGCTGAAAATGCTTTCCCCTTACAGCTGTTGTGTTTTTGAAAGCGGTAAACAGTTCTGGTTCCAGTCGCCTCTCAGTGATATATATGCCTCTTGATGGGGGAGCGGCTGTGACAGGGAAGTCCAGCTGGTATTGTGTAGTGTTCCCTTCTGGGAATATTTGGTTGTATGCGTTAGTGAAGGGATTCAAGGGTTCTTCTCGCACGGAGGTTGTCAATAATCCTGGAGTAGCCTTGGTAACTTCGGGGTATGCTGTGTCAGTTGAGTAGTTAGGTACTAGCACAGCTTTATCCTCTGATGTGCCGCTGCTTCCTCCCAATGTAACCCGCGTCTCATTAGATTGTGATCTGCAGCTGAGCTGCTCCGCGACACCCAAAGGCAGGAGCCCCAAATAGTCAGAGGAACAAACAGCCAGATCCTCTTGAGTGCTTGTGACATAGTTCCAGGCCTCCGGTTCAATAGGTGGTGTATGTGGGGGAGGATGTGCATTCTGGTTATTCACATTTGGTTCGTCCGGCTCATTTTCCCCTTCAGGTATCTTTTGTAATAATAGTTCAGCGTTCTCCAGGAAGGCACTAGGTAGAGATTTTTGGTATAGATTGTATAGTAGGCGCTCTATTTTAGCAAACCGCTGATCCAATGCCAGCAGTGAGTTTGTCTCCCCTGCGGTCGCCATGTTGATACCTTCCGATATTGAGAAAGTTAAGAATTTCTTGGTTGTTGTTCTGTGGACTTAACAATATTAGATTGCTTTATCCGGTGTTGTGGGTGAATCATTCAGTAAGGCAGACGTTATCTGCCAGCACTGGTAACCCGGAGAGGCCGGGGGGGGGTTGTGGCTTAATAATGGGCCGCCGCCCTAGGCCCTATATTTCCGATCTGCAGCTCCAAGTTCATAAAAACAGTAGATCCCAGCTAATATATTACCTCTGAAGGTATAGCAGACATATCCTGCAATATAGAGATAAATGGGTCTCTGTAAAATCTCCAAAATCGGCGGAATAATGAAGATTCTGTCAGAGCTCACAGAATGTGCGTCCTATCATGGATGCTGTACGGACACGCCCCCCAGATATATTGACTTTTAATTGTTTTTTAAGGTAAACGTCCCTCATCCTTTTTTGCACATATTTATAATGTTTTAGATTGTGTTCTAATAAATTGACATAGATTTGCATCTCTATATACTCTTTTTTTTCCTGTGCATGCTTACTATTAGTCATTTGTGCTGGTATTTACATTTTTAATAGTACCCATATTCTTAAAATATTGCTCCTATTCTGCACATATCCTTGCTTATAGCACTGCCTCATACTTGTTACTACTTGACATTTTTTTGTTACATTTTGGAGGGGATTAACTGAGTTGCAGCTGGATATTAGATATCTTTTAGGGCTCTGTTCCTTGCTATTTTTGTTATCCTCTAGCTCTTAACCACAAGCCTGCTCCATTTTAGCTTACATCTACTGATATAGGAAAGTAAACATAAGTTGAATTATTAACATACCTCCAATATAAAATTAGATCAGAGAAACAAGGTTCTATGAGTACTGGCATCAACAAAAAAATGGTCTAGAGGTTGTTGCAAGGTGACTATTACTATGATGATTGCTTGACAGCTACAGTTGTATGCAAAAGTTTAGGCACCCCTGACAATTTCCATGATTTACATTTATAAATAATTGGGTGTTTGGATCAGCAATTTTATTTTGATCTATCAAATAACTGAAGGACACAGTAATATTTCAGTAGTGAAATTAGGTTTATTGGTTTAACAGAAAATGTACAATATGCATCAAAACAAAATTAGACAGGTGCATAAATTTGGGCACCCCAACAGAAATATTGCATCAATATTTAGTAGAGCCTCCTTTAACAGAAATAACAGCATCTAGACACTTCCTATAGCCTGTAATGAGTGTCTGGATTCTGGATGAAGGTATTTTGGACCATTCCTCCTTGCAAAACATCTCTAGTTCAGTTAGGTTTGATGGTTGCTGAGCATAGTCAGCACGCTTCAAATCACCCCACAGATTTTCAATGATATTCAGGTCTCGGGACTGGGATGGCCATTCCAGAACATTGTACTTGTTCCTCTGCATAAATGCCAGAGTAGATTTTGAGCAGTGTTTTGCTTTGTGACTGATTCCTCAACATTATTCTCAAGTATCTGCTGATATTGAGTGGAATCCATTCAACACTCAACTTTAACAAGATTCCCAGTACTGGCACTGGTCACACAGCCCCACAGCATGGAACATCCACCAAATTTTACTGTGGGTAGCAAGTGTTTGTCTTGGAACGCTGTGTTCTTTTGCGGCCATGCATAATGCCCCTTGTTATGACCAAATAACTCAATCTTTGTTTCATCAGTCCACAGCACCTTCTTCCAAAATGAAGCTGCCTTGTCCAAATATGCGTTTGCAATTGCATACCTCAAGTGACTCTGTTTGTGGTGTGTGTGCAGAAAAGGCTTCTTCCGCATCACTCTCCCTTACAGCTTCTCCTTGTTCAAAGTGCAATTAATTGTTGAACGATGCACAGTGACACCGTCTGTAGCAATATGATGTTGTAGGTCTTTGGAGGTGGTCTGTGGGCTGTTTTTGACCGTTCTCACTATCCTTTGCCTCTCCAATATTTTACTTGGCCTGCCACTTCTGGCCTTAACAAGAACTGTGCCTGTGGTCTTCCATTTCCTCACTATGTTCCTCACAGTGGACACTGACAGCTTATATCTCTGAAACAGCTTTTTGTAGCCTTCCCCTAAACCAAAATGTTGAACAATCTTTGTTTTCAAGTAATTTGAGAGTTGTTTTGAGGTACCCATGTTGCCACTCTTCAGAGGAGAGTCAAAGAGAACAACAACTTGCAATTGGCCACCTTAAATACCTTTTCTTATGATTGGATGCGCCTGTCTATGAAGTTCAAGGCATAATGGGCTCACCAAAACAATTGTGTGTTCCAATTAATCAGTGCTAGGTAGTTACAGGTATTCAAATAATCAAAATGACAAGGGTGCCCAAATTTATGCACCTATCTAATTTTGTTTTGATGCATATTGCACATTTTCTGTTAATCCAATAAACCTCATTTCACTACTGAAATATTACTGTGTCCTTCAGTTATTTGATAGATCAAAATGAAATTACTGATCCAAACACCCAATTATTTATAAATGAAAATCATGGACATTGTCAGGGATGCCTAAACTTTTGCATACAACTGTATATGGGTATAAAATTGAAGTTGAGCCTCTTTAGTATTCCTCAAACCTAAAAAATAGGACCAATGTTGTGAAGTATTTGTCACATGTAACACTATTGCCATGGAGATCACCTGAGGCAGGGTGTGCAAACTTTTCCAAAAGAGGGGCATCTACTCTTTTAAAAGTGGGTCAGTTGCCTTATTTTGGTGAACACCCAAAAAGTCACATAGTAAAAGAGGTGATTCTCACTCCTGTGATAATCTTCTGCTTCCTAAAGGGACTTTAGATTTCTAATTTCAAATACCTTTTAGAGCCCAGGACACCCAAAAAGTCACATAGTATGATTGGATATTGCTACTCCTATGGTAATCACCTGCTCCTTAAAGGGACATATAAAGGGCAATCCCTTCTTTCACATGAATTGCATTGTGCATGTTGTGTGCTATCATTGGAGGGTATGGGTTCCTTTGGAGCCACTATTTATTCCATACAAATTAGATAGGTGATTGCTATTTTATTGAAATCACTGACACATGACAGGGTATCCCTCTTTCCAAAATGAGATCCAATGAACCTCTGTGTTTTATGGTGAGTGGAATGAACTTTAAAAAATACACCTACCTCAAACACCATCCTGGTGCCCAGTTGAGGCAGGTGAAAACTCTATATTCATGGAGTTGAGGCACGTGAAAACTCTATATTCATGGAGTTGAGGCACGTGAAAACTCTATATTCATGGAGTTGAGGCACGTGAAAACTCTATATTCATGGAGTTAATAATGTTTGTGTATAGGGTACTAACAATACAGAACAGAGAACTAGTCCCTAAATTGCAAAGAGCAATAGAGAAAAATGTCAGATTATGATAAGAACAATCTGCTATGTGTTCACATAAGATATTGCATTATACAGTTTGTATAGTCCTTACTTCATGTTACATCCTTTTTTTATTGTTTTCTGCAACAATGTTTCTGACTTCATTTACTTTATTCCTACCCCAGCATCTTAGGTTGTATGTGAAACTGGGCCAGATGTATTCAAATTAATCTGACAAATTAGTTGCTAATGTTAAATTTGCTAAATTGAGAGGTAATTTCAGGGCATTCACAATTTTTCAACAGTAGATAATAATTACTAATGTAATTAGTATACATATATACATATATATATATTGAAATGTATTGTACATATAGATTCTATTAATGATGATTCATACCATACTGTGAAGAGAAACTTATTTTCATTTACAGTGGAGGAAATATCTGGATGATTTGCCAGAGGGCTTTTTAACTTCTTTAAAACTTTTAATGGATTTGCAAACTTTTTTGAAAGACTTGCGTGAGATACTTTTTATTCGTAAAATGCATATTAAATTCTATTATTTTTTTTTTAAATGTTAAAAGTGTTTTGGAACTTTTATGTTTTATGGTGTACATTGCTTCTATAGGATTGATTTGTGCACACAAATCTTTTTATCTTCATTTAGTTTTAGATATATTTAATATAATTAAAGTATGTTGATGAAAGATTAGAAATAGTGATTTAAATGCTTTAATTATTTTCAGAGTTTTAAATAAAATAATTTATTTTTAGCCTAAAAATATGTAATATATATATATATATAAACTTGAATCTGTGCAAAGGAGGGCTACCAAAATGGTACATGGTCTAAAAAATAAAACTTACCAGGATAGGCTCAATGACCTAAATATGTATAGCTTAGAGGAGAGAAGGGAAAGAGGTGATATGATAGCAACTTTCAAGTACATTAAAGGGTTTAGTAAAACTGAGGCTGTGGGTATTTTACATAAAATGGAAAATTCAAGAACAAGGGGTCATGAGCTCAAGCTAAAGGGTAGTAGATTCAGAAGTAATTTGAGGAAGCACTTCTTTACAGAAAGAGTGATTGATTTATGGAATAAACTTCCTCAAGAGGTAGTAGCAACAAACACTGTGGGGGACTTTAAAAATGCATGGGACAAGCATAGGGCTATCCTACGAACTAGATAAGTTTATACTGTTAGGTAAGGTCGGGCAGACTTGCTGGGCCTATGGCTCTTATCTGCCGTCAATATCTATGTTTCTATATATATATATATATATATATATATATATATATATATATATATATATATATATTTACTTGATATACCATATGTTAAATATCTGATGAGTTAAAGTGGTCCAAAGCCATCTGATTTAATTACTATATATGAATTTGAAAAGTACCTGTTCAGTTGGTTAGAAAAAACGCAAATGTTTCATGTTTTTGTAGTTTTCTATGCATTGTCTTTAATAGACTGAGATATCATATTTGGTACAACATATTGTAAAGCAGCTGTGTGTAATTGTGGGCATACTTGCTGCAGAATGGTGGTTAATGTAGTATTTCCAGTCAATAGCATAATCATATTGTTTTGATAAATTCTGTTCACTTGAGGTTGTTGAATTGTTTTCAGTGTCATTTTAGGATACTGGTTATGACAGAGAAATTTGAAAAAAAAGGTAATTGAGAAGCAGAGTTTCTTTATTAGTTACAAAAGGAGAATAGGTAGAGGATTAAAACCATTTTTAGGAAACCCTAGTAACCTAAAACTAAAATATTTAATGGCATCCAACATTTTATCTAATTTCATGTTTGAAAGTTAAAAAATCATATGTTGACAAAGGATTGGATTGGGGCAACAGGCACAGTATGTTAATGTAACAGAAGGAAAGCCAATGGCACTACTTAGATAAAATGATCGTTCCCATATAGTGGATTATAACGTATTAAATAAATCAAAAAAGGGGATGGTGCTTGTACTGGAAAATGGATTCAAAACTAATCAGTGAAAGAGTAAAAAAAGAGTACAAATATAGCACTCATAACGTTCTATTATAGTAGATACTGTGGACACAGGCAGAGAATGAAAATTAAAACTTAACTTTTACTATATAAGCTTAAAAAAGGGGACAAAACTAAATCATATTATTAAAATATGCAAATGCCTGATTGTGTTAATAAAGTTGAACAGAATAGAAAATCTGCTGCTCGAATACTCCCCAGAATGTAAGGTGGCTTGGGATTTCTTATCTGTGATTCAAAATATGGTTAATAGGTAAAGGTTTTTTTTAAACACAGGGAAGGTAAAAGAATTGGGAAAAGAAGGGGTTAATAATAATAAGCACTCATTCCTAATAATAAGTTACAACAGTGGTGTAAAATAACAGCTTACTGGTGATGTTGATTGTAACGTATGCTGAATGACTTCAGCTATGGACTCAGAGAGTATATTGGAAAGGGTGCTGTATAAGTATCAGCTGTAAACCATATATATATATCACTAATATTAAAAACATTTTTAATGATAAATATTAAAAAAGAAATGAATGGCGACATCTGCCCACAATGACCCCTATTATAATGTGTAACACCATACAAACAAACCCCCACACAGTGGTTAAAACTAGATTAGCTGAAAGCTGCTCCCCTGTATTCCTGGCCGATAACAGGAACCGTCGGCGTCAGGTTCCAGGAGCAGCCACAAACAGCTAACTAGATTAAAGAAAATGAAGGTAGTTTAAATAAAACTCCCTCCTGGATGTATAGAACACACACAGACACGTTTCAGCTCTGATATGAGAGCCTTTCTCAATGTGATACTAGGGTGTAAAGTTAGACAAGCCGAGTGTTACAACCCTTTTAAATTGTATGGTTACGATATTCAGCCAATCGGCTCATCCACACACGCCCCCTAGTGACCAGTCATGCATTATGTTTACGCATGACGTGAGGGAAATCACTGCCTGTATTGGTACTAACGTGTTGTTTTATTACAGGCAGTGTAATATCCATCTATTGATCTTGATGCAGAGGTAGTATGTGCGCTTTAGTAACCTTATATCTTAGTTCAAAGAACGGGAGTTATTTGTGGGTGCACAATTCAGAATTGTGTGCACTTAACAGAGTATTAAATTATTCTTAACCATATTGTCCTAATGTCTCACGGACTTGCATATTGGTAGAATAAAGCGGAACAGTTTAAAATGTCTCAGAAATTACAAATTGTATGCATTCAGCATTTCATTTTGTGAGCATCATTATACCCTATATATAAGATTCAAATTTGATTTTAATCATCCTATAACATGTGGTAGATTATTCCACTAACTCTGGGTGCACATATAACTTTAGGGTCACAGATTTATTATGTCTACATATGATTTATATTATGGATGTGAGGGGTATTCTGTGATTAAATAATCCGTCAAACCTGTGATGTCCCCACAATATCTCATAAGGGAGTTATACAAAGTTTCATGTTATTAATATTACCACATAAGGGAGTTATACAAAGTTTCATGTTATTAATATTACCACATAAGGGAGTTATACAAAGTTTCATGTTATTAATATTACCACATAAGAGACTTATACAAAGTTTCATGTTATTAATATTACCACATACTTTCCCATATTAACATCCACAATATATCTAATGCATAAAACAGTCAAGACTACTGTAATATCGATTTAATCAGAAATCTGAGCCATAATGTATATTAACTATTATTACATAATTATTGTAGAAATACCCAAAAGTTATTATTCTCATTCATGCCACTGGGCATGACCGTATTCAGATTAAAAATCCATCTTGCCTCTTTTTTCAATAACGCCTGTTCAATATTAGCTCCTCTGATACCTGGTCTTAAAGTCTCCAATCCCCAGCATTTAAAGGCATTTGTTTTACCATTATGGTAATGTAAAACATAATTAGCTACACTAGTGATTTTTTTTGCCATTTCTACATCCTTACTCGCTGTTCTTATGTTGCTTAAGTGTTCTGTCATTCTGCGCCCTAGGGTCCTGGTGGTCATACCTACATAAAGCAGGTCACAATTGCAAGATACACAGTAAATTACATTACTGCTTTGGCACGTTATGTGGTTCTTGATCATCTATTTACTATGGAATCTATCCACAACAAATGTTTTCTTGATCATGTATTGGCATATTTTACAGTTGCCACATGCAATTGAGCCATTATACAGATTGGGTTTTTTGGTGTTTCTGTCAAAATGACTGACAGACAGTCACTTATGTTTTTTGCTCTCCTATAAGTAAGGAGAGGTTTCACAGGGATTGTATGTTGTAATCCCTCATCAGCTTGTAGAATATGCCAATGCTGGTTAATTATTTTGGAGACCTGATCACTTTGATTAGTGAAAGTCGAGATGAATCTGAGGGGTTTAGTGCTTGATTTGCATTTGGACGTTAAGAGCTCCTGTCTGTCCCTGTTGAGAGCTTTGTTATATGCTCTCGCTAGGGATTTTTTGGAATATCCCCTCTGGAGAAGCCTTTTTTCTGAGATCACTAGCTGCTATATTGAAGGATTCCAGTGTGGAACTATTCCTTCGTATTCTTAAGTATTCCCCAATTGTTAAGCTCTTGATAGTATTAGGATGATGGAAACTTTCAGCATAGAGTATGTTATTGGTTGCTGTTGGTTTCCTGTAAGTGTCTGACTCTATTGAGTTATCGACTCTTAATAGTCAAATCCAAGAATTCTATCTGAGTTTTTTGAGCCATGGTTAAAAATAAACCAAAGGGGTTTGTATTGAGCATTGTGATAAACTATTGTAGGAGTTCATTAGGACCATCCCATATTAAAAATATGTCATCTATATACCTGGACCAGTGGGTTATGTGTTTAGTGTATGATTTCAATGTGTCATGGAATACTACATTTTCTTCCCACCAGCCCAGGTATATATTGGCATATGTTGGAGCACATGAAGTCCCCATAGCTGTTCTGCATGTCTGTAGATAAAATCCACCATCGAAAACAAAATAATTGATCTAATCTAATACAAATTCCAAAAGGTCCACAATGAACTCTTTGGTTTCATTAGACATGGAATTATTCTTTTGTAAAAAATAGGACACTGCTTTGCAACCCCATTGTTTGTCAATGCTGGTGTACAGCGACTCAACATCACAGGTCACCAAGATTGAGTTTGGGGTTAATTCGATGTTTTCAATTTTGTTTAATACATGCATGGTATCTTGTGTATGGGATGGTAGAGATTCAACAATATATCTTAGTCTAGCGTCCACATACTTGCTAGCTTTTTCTGTTAAAGAACCAATACCAGAGACTATTGGTCTTCCCGGTGGTTTGACCAGATTTTTATGTATTTTGGGTAGCAAGTATAGTGTCGCGACTTTAGGCTGTGTAATCTCCAAAAATTTGAACTCCTTTTTATCAATAAGGCCTCTAGTTAGGGCAGAGCTGATTAAAGTATTATATCTCTTCAGAAAAGTTTCAGTTGGATTACTGAACACTCTTTTGTAGTTTTTAATGTTATCCAGCTGTTTTTTGGCTTCCTCTATATACATAGGGGTAGACCAAATGACAATGTTACCACCTTTGTCACTCTGTTTAATTTGGACATCTGTCCACTGTGTAATTAAGATCTTTAAGGGCGTTTTTTTCATCATTGGACAGATTATTATAAATGAACTCTTTCTGTGTTGGTAAAGCTAGTATATCTTTACATAAGTCCAAAAAAGTGATAGTATTATGTGAGGTACTGTTAGGTGGTACAAAATGAGACTTTGTTTTCAAAATGTTACGCCAGCTGGTGTCTGAAATCAGATTTTCAGTATTATCCATGGTAGATTCTTCCAGTAAGGAAATTAATTAAATTAATAGCAGCTATATCAGTTCTATCTAAAGTGTCTGTTTCCCTATTGCTGGAGAAATATTTCTGGAGTAATACTTTACGAGTAAAAAGGTGGACATCTTTAATCGTGTCAAATTTGTCAAGTACGGGGGTAGGTACAAAAGAAAGACCTTTTTTAAGGACAGTAATCTGGGTATTTGTCAAAGTCCTGTCTGAGAGATTAATTATATTTAACTATGGCTGTTCTGATTCTTTTTGTTCAGGGGTTTTTAACCACTGTGTGGGGGTTTGTTTGTATGGTGTTACACATTATAATAGGGGTCATTGTGGGCAGATGTCGCCATTCATTTCTTTTTTAATATCTATCATTAAAAGTTGTTTTTAATATTAGTGATATATATATATGGTTTAGAGCTGATACTTATACAGCACCCTTTCCAATATACTCTCTGAGTCCATAGCTTGAGTCATTCAGCATACATTACAATCAACATCACCAGTAAGCTGTTATTAATCCCTTCTTTTCCCAATTATTTTACCTTCCCTGTGTTTAATGTATTATTAAAGGAATAGCACCAAGGGTAGCCCAACCCTTTATTTCCTGATTTACCATTTATCTCAGTGCCAATTTATCCTCTTTTTTGTTATTGTATAATAGGTAAAGGTGTAATGATAATTTATTGGTTGTGTTCAACAAAGCAGGAGTGTATCTCAATGGGTGCAAATATTGCAGATGGCTTCTCTGTGGATCCCAGAGTTGTTTACCAATTAATTACCGCTATACGTTTCCTCTGTATATGTCAGAGACTCATATCCATTGATTACAACTGTGAGTTGGTTTATAAATGGGTATTCAAAATAAAAGGACCCACGGTAAAAAAACAGAATTCCCTTTCAGATAAAGCCTTGTGATGATACCTTATAATTACCACTATTGTTAGTCTACAATCAACGGAACAACCACAATGGCTAACCTGTGTGTGTGGAGAAACTGTGATCTTAACACTTGGTTTCTCTGGAGATATCAGAGATTATTGCTAGCTGGTTACCACTGTAAGTGAATAATATCCTTCTCTGGAAATGACAGAGATCTATACCAGTTAGTTACTTTCAGTTATTGGTATGAATACAAAGGCGCTTCAATGTAGGAACCAGGTTATTAGAGGTATCCAATAAGCAAATTTTCTCTCTGGTAATGCCAAAGATTTATATGTAACTTAAATTTAAAGGTGCCTATTTGTTTCACCTGGTGAGAGACCTTGGGAAGGGTGCCAATTACCTGCTAATACCGGTTAATACCAGTAATTAATATTATTTCCTCTTTGGTAATACCAGAAACCTATACCTGTTAAATACCGTTGTGTAAAATATAAACTAAAAAAAGTGCCAGGTTGAGTCACCTGGTGAGCGGTCTTCAAACAAGTGCCTGTTACCTATTAATACCGATCGTTTGTTAATACCAATTATTAGACTCTATAAAATCAGGCATAGGGACTATACTGTGAATGGATAATGTCTTTCTCTGGAAATACCAGAGACCTATACCAGTGGTTACTACTTGGAGTTAATGGTATAAATATAAAGGTACTTGAATAAAGGTTGTTGGAACTGCTGATGAGGAAATTATCTGATAATACCTGAGACCTATACCTGTTAAATACCATTGTGAAAAATATATGGCCTCAAGTTAAAGGCACCTTTTTTAACCTCCTGATGGGAGACCTTCCAAAGAGCGCCAATTACCTACTAATACCGGTTACCTCTTAATATCATGGTTTAATACCATTGTTTTGCTTTCTGGTAATACCAGAGACCTATACCTGTTAAATACCGTAAGGAAAATATAGACTCAAGTTTAAGGTGCTTGGTTGTTGCACCCGATAAAGGATCTTCCAAAAAAGTGCCTGTTACCTATTAATACCATTACCTATTAATACCATTTGTTAAGCTCTATCAAATCAGACATTGCTTTTAAAAATTAAGGGGGAGATGGGGAACAGGGACGCCACTGACGCATTTTGCCGTTATGGCTGTATCAAAGGGCAGTATGTTAATGACCTACTGAACACAAGGCAACCAGCGTTTGATATTATTAACTAAAATCCTGAGATTTAATTAAACAACTAAGAAAATTTAATATTTTTGGGTTGGCTTATTGAAAGGAATTTATCGGCAAATGTAGTTGTTCTACCTCTTCATTCCCAAATTGAAACCCTTTATTTTGTGGAATGTATAATGTGTAAACAAAGCATTGGCAAAATTAAACAGCTCTGACAATAGAGGGCAGGTCCAAATATGAATTATAAATATTTACCAAAGTTATGTAAATTGAATTGATCAAATTTAAAAACTATAGACCAGAATACTGGAATGAAATCTATCGATAATAAGCTATCTTACATATTCTATCAACTAAATCACATTAGGATGACAATGATGTTAATTGAAGCTGACACATCAAAAACACAGTGGGTAGATTCCAATCCTGATACTAAAAACATTTAATTATTTTTTTTTAATTTTATTTGAGACTCTACTTTGCCCAATGTATGAAAATCAAATTGGTAAATTTTAGTCAGCTTACTGTAAGTGCATGGGTGATAAATTGTACAGCAATGGTATTTATATTAAATAGGTACCAGTATTATCCCCCAATTAGAATTGCCATGGTAACCAAACCATATACCCCTACTACTAATATTGACATGCAATCCTTTAGACTTTACATCATACTTCACACCCAGCATCTTAGTCTCCCACATTTAACCAGCTTGTGAAAATCACAACACCACTTTGCTAGTAACCTGTTGACCCACTATTAAAGCAAGCATCTTATTATCCTCCCCCTAGAATCCAACATTTAATACCCTCCATCGCCCACCACTAAACACAGCAACACCCAAGAGACCCATCATCCACAACCCCACCCTTAAAATCTTAAGACCCTTATTAAAGTAAAAAGTAACACCATGAAAATGTACTCTCTTTCCCCTGATATCACAGACTGTATCAAAACAAAAAATACATTGACTGACATGTAATACAAACCTTAAGGGCTAGATTACAAGTGGAGCGTTAAATTATTGTGCGCCTGCAAACAAGCTAATTTGCCCATTTGCGGGCATGCAATAATTAATCAGCCGTAAGCGATCTCTGGCTAATTTTCTGAATGTGCCCCAAATGCCCTCAAAATATAAGGCATTATAGTTTTTTATTAAAAAAGCATTTTTAAAGAAAAAAATAACTGCACTAGGAAGTTTTGGGGCTTTAAAGTTGGTAAAAAGTGCCTTTACATTGCGGTCTACGGGAACACACATACTGTATATACACATGTTAACACACAAATATATATTCATATCCTAAATAATAAAAGGCCAGGTATGTTTGTCAGATGCAGTCATGCGCAGTAGAGACTGCGTGAGGACAAACATACCTGGCCTTTAGGATCAACATCAGACAGCTCAGCAGAGCAGGGGAAGCGGCCGTTGTGGGGGGCGTGGCCATGCTTAGGGGGCGTGGCGATGGGGCGTGGTTGGCAGAAGTGCCGTGATGGGTGCGTTGCTGGTCCAGGAGTGGGCGTGACTTGATAGATAGAGAAGGGGTGAGAGAGCTAAAGAGAGGGAAGAGAGAGCAAAAGAGAGGGGGAGAGAGAGCAAAAGAGGGAGATGAGAGAGAGCAAAAGAGAGGGGGAGAGAGAACAAAAGAGAGGGGGAAAGAGAGAGAGAGAGAGCAAAAGAGGGAGTGGAGAGAGAGCAAAAGAGGGGGGAGAAAGAGCAAAAGAGGGAGGAGAGAGCAAAAGAGAGGGGGAGAGAGAGCAAAAAAGAGGGGAGAGAGAGAGCAAAAGAGGGGGGAGAGAGAGCAAAAGAGAGGAGGAGAGAGCAAAAGAGAGGGGGAGAGAGAGACCAAAAGAGAGGGGGGAGAGAGCGCAAAAGAAAGGGGGGGGAGAGAGAGCAAAAGAGAGGGGGGAGAGAGAGCAAAATAGGTAGGAGAGAGAAAGCAAAAGGGGTAGGAGAGAGAAAGCAAAAGGGGGGGGAGAGCAACAGAGGGGAAGAAAGAGCAAAAGAGGGAGGGAGAGAGAGCAAAAGAAGGGGGAGAGAGAGCAAAAAAGCGGGAGAGAGAGCAAAATAGGTAGGAGAGAGAAAGCAAAAGAGGGGGGAGAGAGAGCAAAAGAGAGCGGGAGAGAGAGATCAAAAGAGAGGGGGAGAGAGAGATCAAAAGAGAGGGGGAGAGTGAAAGAGAGCAAAAGAGAGGGGGAGAGAGAAAGAGAGGGGAGAGAAAGAGAGCAAAAGAGAGGGCGGAGAGAGAGCAAAGGAGAACGAGAGAGCGCAAAAGAGAGGGGGGAGAGAGAGAGCACAAAAGAGAGGGGGAGAGAGAGAGAGCACGCAAAAGAGAGGGGGAGAGAGAGCAAAAGAAAGGGGGGAGAGAGCAAAAGAGAGGTGGAGAGAGAGCAAAGGAGAGGGAGAGAGAGAGGGAGTTCAAAAGAGAGGGAGAGAAAGAGAGCATAAGAGGGGGGAGAGAGCAAAAGAGGGGGAGAGAGAGCAAAAGAAGAGGGGAGAGAGAGCAAAATAGGTAGGAGAGAGAAAGCAAACAAGGTAGGAGAGAGAAAGCAAATGAGGGGGAGCAAAAGAGGGGGGGGAAGCAAAAGAGGGAGGGAGAGAGAGCAAAAGAGTGGGGAGAGAGAGCAAAAGGGGGAGAGAGAACAAAATAGGTAGGAGAGAGAAAGCAAAAGAGGGGGGAGAGAGCAAAAGAGAGGGGGAGAGAGATCAAAAGAGAGGGGGAGAGTAAAGAGCAAAAGAGGGGGGGAGTGAAAGAGAGCAAAAGAGAGGGGGAGAGAGAAAGAGAGCAAAAGAGAGGGGGGAGAGAGCAAAGGAGAGCAAGAGAGTGCAAAAGAGAGGGGGGAGACAGCACAAGAGAGAGGGGTAGAGAGAGCAAAATAGAGGGGGAGAGAGAGCAAAAGAGAGGAGGAAGAGAGAGAGAGCAAGGGGTGGGACCGCTGTACTACAAAAATGGCCCGTGTAAACGGGCTTTAGGACTAGTAAATATACATTTATATTTGCTGCCCAAGCCTATTGCAGTGTGCAATGTTTCTTAGCAATACAAACGTACTACTTGTAATACCAGGACACATTATCCTGCGCTGGTATTACAAAGTGGAGTGCTAATATTGCTTGCACACATGTACTTCTCATTTTGGGAGTAAGTTAAATAACAAATGGGGGCAAGGGAGTGGGCTGAGCTGCTTCAAAATGTCCAGGCCTATTTTGTTCCCAGTCTGGCCCTGTATAAAACTATTTATTATCGTTCAGAACTAGTTTTGATTTTTATGTAATTAAATTGACACTGTAACCCTCCCCATGTATATGTGTTCCACCTTCAGTCATACAATTCTTTGATTTTGGTATTTTTACTATATTCAGGAAGAAAAAACACCATGGTAACATCTGGAATCAATACTTTTATTATTTGTTCAGCAGCAGAAATGTACATTCATCATTTCAAATTTGATGTAAACAGTTGTTTTATAAATATTAGTTCAGAAACAGCAACTTGAAAAATAAGTACACTTGCCTGAAAATTTTATATACTTTTTTTTAACAAAGAAAAGATGCTCATTTAAAAAATAATTAAAAAATGTATGCACATATTTGTATGAAATTTTAGGCACACATTATAGCATGTATTTCTGTCAGGTTTTTAGAAGAAAAATATATCTTAAAATCTAGATTTACTCTAGAATCAAAAGCATTAAATTTAATAAAAACTTTACATTAACAATAAAAGATGGAAACCTTAGATTCTCTGCAAGATACAAAACTAATACTACAAATAATATATAATTTATCCCTTTTTGTGTAATGGCTGCTATTGCTATTACTGAACATTAATTTGATGTTATCATTTTAGAAAAGGAAAACAGTTAGGAATTAGAAATACAAATATTGTGTATCTGATTACGGTGTTGTTGGTGGTGGAGGTGTAGCAAGAAAAAGATTAAACCAAACTAAATACAAAAGTAAACAACTTTATTTTAATGCAGCTACCATTTTACTCCACTTAAAGAAATAATGGATAGTCGCGGCTAAGAAATTTCAGTTTATAAAGAACATTTACACTCTTTCTGCCCAAAGCGGATTTATTTAGAGTTAGATTATGACGGATGGGACAATAAAGCAGTTTTGTGGTTTCCTAAATGGGAAAATAAAGCAGTTTTGTGGCTCCTACTGAGCATCTGCACAAGCTCACAGGGTATACGTATACTAGTTTGTGACTGGCTGATGGCTGTCACATGATACAGGGGTGGGAGAATGGGAGAAAAAATGAATTTGTCAGAAAAAAATCTACAGCTTATTTGAAATTCAGAGTGAGTGTATTTGCATTGTGTTTTTATTATGTACGTGTTAATTATGTTATTCTACTGCATTAAGTGGTCCTTTCATTTTTTACCCCCCAGAATTACAGTTTGTTCAAAGACACTATATAACATCATTAAAGCATGGACATAAGATATACATTAAATTTAAAACAATATTTCAATATATTTGTATGTAGATGAACTGAATTTGAACGTTCAGAGAAAGGCACTTTGTCTAGGTGAACATACATTATGATACAATGATAAAACAACACAAGACTACAGGACTATTACTTTTTTTTGTTATACTTTTTCTGATTTCCTCATTCATACAATAAAAAAAATATAATAGCTGAAACCTGCCCAAAGGAAAATAAAACATTTGTATTAAATACAAATAAACTGTGATTCCTGTTTTAAGACACCAATTTAAGAAAAAACATCACAATTACGTTTAAAAAATATATTTTTTTTAAAATCTCATAGCCGAAAAACATGATCCGTGAGATATAATTTCTCTATATAGTGCAAAATCTAGTAAAATAAAATCTATGGATTTGTTTTCCCACCAAAAATGACTATTGCCTTCTTTTAAAATTTCTGTTAAAATAGCACATTGTATGATTTCTTAAACATAAAGCTCATCCCCACCCAAGAGGATACTATATAAAAACTGTCACATGAAAAGAATGACTGTACTGAAACTTTATTTATAAGGTGTGGATGCATCATACAAGAATATAGTTGGTGCTGGTTGTTATCAGAATGATTTACTGCTATTTACATATTTTGTTATTGTTTATCTGCAACATATTGGTAACTGGGAGTACAGTTTTGCCGTATTGTTCTGTCAGCAAATGGCTGTCTCAGCCCATGCAGCCATATATTTTTTCCTTATGTTTTTTGCATTACTTGCGTCAATGATCTTTGGTTCCACGTACTTTATATAATAATCCTTATGACATAAGGACCAATCCCTTTTCTTTTTAACAAACTTGTTTTTATACATGTTGCTATTGTAGACCAAAACATTGCTTAAGGTAATGGCTCATGTGGGTATACACGTGTCTGTTGGCCAGTCCCCCAATTCCATGATCTTTATCAGTGTACCACTAAAAAATAAAAAAAGACAAAGAAAAAGAATATGATAACTACACATTAACATGTCTAGAAGAACAATATTGAGGCATATAAACTTGAGACTATAACAAATAAGTATAATGTAATTTATACTATATTTGGTAACAGTTTAGAATGCAATTTTACAGGAAAACAGCTATGATGTTTAATTTTAAAAGGGTAAATATGAATAGTTTCAAAACTCTAAAATACAACAAAACAAATAAAGCATGGGGCATGGGCCCAGTGTCATGGACCCTGTTAGCATATCCTGTACTACTGAGTTGGAGAAGCATATAAGAGTGACGTAGTCTTGATATCTTCGTCAGTGTGTAGCTGTAGTTACTGGCCAATGAGTGAGTAATCTGTCGCTAGTAATGAGCTGTGCACATTCATTTCCTTTTACTTTTATAATCACCTATTTTCTTACTGAGATCTGTCGCTGTCCACAAACAGAGCCAGGGCAGTGTGCAATCTGTCCCTAGGGATCAGTTGTAAAAACTATTGTATGCACTATTCTAAGCTATTCTGACCTGTTTGAATAGTTAAGCTTCCTGAATTGTTTAACCCCTTAATGACCAAGGACGTGCAGGGTACGTCCTAAAAAAAAAATATATAGTTATCGCCTGAGGATGTACCCTGCACGTCCTCGGTCTGGAAAGCAGACTGCTCGCTTCCAACTGCTTTCCGGTTATTGCAGTGATGCCTTGATATCGAGGCCTCCTGCAATAACCCTTTTTAGCCATCCGATGCAGAGAGAGCCACTCTGTGGCCCTCTCTGCACTGGACATCGATGGCCAGTATCATTGGTGGGTGGGAGCCGGTGTGGGAGGTGGGTGGCGGCCATCGATGGGCCTTGTGATGTGGAGGGGGGCGAGATCGCGGGCGGGCATAGCCGGGGGCAGGCACGGACGCGCGCATGTGCACGGGGAGTGAGGGTGGGAACCGCTACACTACAGAAAAATTTGTGTTAAAAGTGGGAAAAAGGGGGGGGGGGAATAGATTTAAAAAAAAATGATCAGTCAGGTGGTTGGTCTGTGGGGGGGAAGCTACACTACAGAAAAAAACGAAAAAAAATAAAAGTACCCAAGATGGCCCCCAATAAGGCAGAGGGGGAGGGTTAGAGAGCTGTTTTGGGCGGGATCAGGGAGATTGGGGGCTAAGGGGGGATCCTTAATAATAATTGCACAAGCTGTAAATAATTTCAGTGAGAAACCTAAAGTTTGTGAAAAAGTGAACAATTTTTTTTATTTGATCGCTTTTGGCGGTGAAATGGTGTCATAAAATATACCAAAATGGGCCTAGATCAATACTTTTGGATGTCTTCTAAAAAAAATAAATATATACATGTCAAGGGATATTCAGGGATTCCTGAAAGATATGTGTTCCAATGTAACTAGAGCTAATTTTGAAAAAAGTGGTTTGGAAATAGCAAAGTGCTACTTGTATTTATTGCCCTATAACTTGGGAAAAAAAGCAAAGAACATGTAAGCATTGGGTATTTCTAAACTCAGGACAAATTTTAGAAACTATTTAGCATGGGTGTTTTTTGGTGGTTTTAGATGTGTAACAGATTTTGGGGGTCAAAGTTAGAAAAAGTGTGTTTTTTTCCATGTTTTCATCATATTTTGTATTTTTTTTATAGCAAATTATAATATATGATGAAAATAATGGTATCTTTTGAAAGTCCATTTAATGGCGAGAAAAACGGTATATAATATGTGTGGGTACAGTAAATGAGTAAGAGGAAAATTACAGCTAAACACAAACACCGCAAAAATGTAAAAATAGCCTTGGTCCCAAACGGACAGAAAATGGAAAAGTGATGTGGTCATTAAGGGGTTAAATATTATGGGCTAGATTACAAGTGGTGCACTAACATTAGTGCACACGATATAAGAATACTGTGGGCACGTTAATTTGCGCTCGTATTACAAGTCACACTCATATGAGCACTAACTGCTAAAAAGTTTTAAGGGTTTAAATGTATATGAGGGAGAGGGGGGATATATAAGCGCCTACTGTTTATCTGTAGCCTAGGGGAGGTGCGTCTAGCAAGCACCCAAAAATACAATAGATATAGGAAAATACCCAGGCGCCAACTGTACATATAGGAATTTACCTGCCTTCGTACAGTTGGCGCCTGGGTATTTTCCTATATCTATTTAAATGTATATGGACATGTATTTGACATCTATATATATCTAAATAATAATTCCATAATAATATTAAATGTGTTTTACTGTGTATGTACTGTAAATATTGCACATTCCAATGTTCTTCACATACAGGAATATTTTATTTTTATTGTAAATATTTCTATATATATAGCTGTATATACATATACCTGTATATCTATTCCTATAGGTATATACAGTATATATATATATTTTTTTTTTAAATTAACATTATTAGATAGATATAGAAGTATCTATTTAAAGGGACATTAAACCTCAACTTTGGATTTAATGTCCCTTTATTAAAAAAAAGTCCATATTTTTTCTATGTGAAGAACATAGGAATGCAAAATATGCATAATGTGCTTTGTGTTTTGTGCTTTAGGGTTAACACGGTGTTGGGTTAGCACACATGGAAACTTCATTATCTTAAGGCATGTAGGAGCAACCCTAACTATAAAAAAACCACTGCCAAATGTAATCCCTAACTACACCTTAGCAGATGTGTGTATGGTTAGATATGATGCAGGCGCAGCTATTGGTGTAAAGGAAGATATCCCTCAAATTGAAGAAGAAAAAAGGAAAATAAATCTCACCATTGTTTCAAAGTCCACCTGTTCATCAACAAGAGCCTTTGAAATCTGTGCTGCCTGTTGGAAGTGAACATTATCTGAAAAAACCCCAAAATGAATAATCATCATCATACATAACGAAAGAAAAAGATAAATAGGTAGATAATACACAGACACAACTTTATTCAGTTTCAGTACTCATGTTATGCATTTTAAAAAAAAAATAAAAAACAAAAAAGCAAGATTTAATATTGATTATTATTTATAATGTATTTATTAGTATCCTAAGTTTTGTTTAATACATATTAATAAATACATTTTTTTATATGTAACAAGCTTATAACCACTTGTAAAAATTGCTTATAATTCACCATTGGCAATCAGCATTAAATAAAATAATATGATTTCATTAATTTTAAGTAACATTTGGCTATCGAGTTCTTGTTTTGTTAGTTGTGATGCTGGACATCTGTCACTGGTACTACAAGTCTAATTAGCCAAGTCTCACCATCTGCTGTCCCATGTATTAAAAGGTATCCAACATCCTTAAATTCTTTAGCTCTAGACATGACTGTTGAATTCTGCAAGGAAATACAAAAAAGGTTCTTGAAGAGATACTCTCAAAATACTAAATACCTCATACCAACTGGAGAAATTTTTTTTTTAAATAAGAAAACATCTTCAAACATGAGCACATAAGTTAACAGTCAGTTTTAAACATGGTAGAGTGTTCATTTAATATTCCATTATGTGCTATTTATTCATTTAAACAGAACATTCCATGGGTGGAAAATAACAAGGAGTGACAGTTACAGATAAAAGAAACAATTACACATACATCTAGAAAACAGAGATACAGATAGCTATATATATACAGTATATATATATATATATATATATATATATATAAATAAATAAATAAATGCATGTATATATAGTATGTATATATATATATATAAATAAATAAATGCATGTATATATAGTATGTATATATATATATATATATATATATATATATATATAAAGACAGGCAGACAGACAGGAAGGGGGTTGTTGATTACAGTCTTTTAGGATTGTTTATCTAATAATGGGCTAGATTATAAGTGGAGTGCTAATTTATTGCGTGCCCACATACAGGCAAATTCTCCCATTTGCAGGCATGCGATAAACAACCAGCCATTACAAGTGACTGGTTATTGTTACTGGGAGCTCTTGGTAGCAATTAGCGCTCCAAAAATGAACCAGAGGTCAGATCTCTGGTTAATTTTCAATATAACTCCCAATTGCCCCCAAAATAAAGTATATTCTTTTTAATTAAAAACATATTAACACATAAATATATATGTATATAAGTGTGCACATATATATTTAAAATTGCTGCCCATCGCTGTGCGACTTACCCCCTTTGCTGTTCTAGTTCTCACGCCGTGTCTCATGGCGTGAGAACTAGCACAGAAAAGGTAAGACTTTTTTGGGGTGTTTTTTTTTAATTTAGATTAGGGATTTTTTTTTATTTTTTTAATGGGCAGCAAAAGAGCTGATTGTCCTTTTAAGGGCAATGCCCATACAAATGCCCCTTTAGGGGCAATGGGTAGCTTAGGTTTTTTATTTTGTGTGGGTGGGGGGATAACTTTGAGGGGGTACTTTGTAATTTTTTAAGGTAAAAGAGCTGTTTAACTTACATAAGGCACTTTTAAGTTTATTTTGGTATTATTATTGGTTTATTGTTAGATTAGGGGGTGTTTTTATTTTTTGGGTGGGAGTTATTTTTATAGGGGTATTAGATTAGGTTGAATTTTTTTATTTTTGATAATTTCATTTATTTTTTTCAATAATTTTAAATATATTGCCCTCTGAGCAGGCTTATCGCCTAGTATATATATATATACACATCCTCTCCCAAACTCAGAGGAAATACACAGACTTTTCCACTCAGCTGCAACAACTGCCCTCTAACTTACTACAGGTAGCCTTCTGGAAAACAGCTTCATTATATTTTACCTACCAAGTTGTTTTATTGTATGTGTTTGTATATTTAGTGATAACTCCTTTTGTTTTGTTTTTATTTTAAATGTATATACTACCATGACTCTGTAATTACAGGCTGTGCTAGTCATAATTTGCATACCTCTAACTCATTGCATATTTTATCAATTTTATGCCTGCCATTATGTTAAGTTAGTTTAAGCAGCTATTGCCCAGTTATCTGTATATTTGTTTAATGGTTTTATTTCACCCCTGGTATACCTCAGTCTCATTCTTATCTCTGTAATATTTTGTTGATGTTTTTTTTTCTGTTTCTGCATGATTGACCCCCAGCTTAAATGTACCCTCCCACTCACACTCTTGCTGGACCATCATTAACCTAATATCTCTCTCCTTTAGTTTGATTTCCAACACATCCTCTCCCAAACTCAGAGAAAATACACAGACGTTTCCACTCAGCTGCAACAACTGCCCTCTAACTTACTACAGGTAGCCTTCTGGAAAACAGCTTCCCTCCCACCCTGCCCCTCACCCCACCCACCCCAAGCTCATTTCCTCATTTATAGATAGTCTCCCACACAACTTTCACTCTCCTGAAATGACAAGTGCAAACACTAATCAGCACATCCTTCCATTCCCTTAACCCTATAGAATACACAGTACTTTTGTTATATTATGTTTCATATACCATTTGTTCCCTTATGCAATTGTTACAGTAATTCTGTGTCTTATGTCTTTAACTGGTTCCCAATTCTGTAAAAATGCTCAATATATTCATATTCCTTTTTGCTACCCTTTGTCTCTATAACAAACTACACTATTCAATTACTCCTTCTCCCTCTCCACCTGCACTGTTCATTAGCCCATCTCTCTTAAACTCACCTTACTTTTGTACTCATGAACTTTACCTATTCCTAAACACTCTCTCTCCCCCCTGCAGCTCATCTCAAAAGCAGTCTCACTACTGCAAATCTGTATCTCATCTCTTGTCACTCTCCCTCTTGCTTCTACTTACTGCTGGTGACATCTCCCCTAATCCTGGTTCCCAACCACTGACAAGCCGTGCACATCCATGTGTACCATCCCATAGACTCAGAAAACAAAACTCTGCACACCTTACTCACATTCCTCTTACATATAAGCCACTACCCCTTTCACTTGTGCACTCTGGAACTCTCGCTCTGTTTGCAACAAGCTCACTTCTATACATGACCTCTTCATCTCCCACTCCCTCAACCTTCTGGCCCTAACAGAAACCTGGCTCTCTCCCCTAGATACAGCATCCACTGCTGCTCTGTCACATGGGGGTCTCCACTTCAGCCACACTCCTAGGTCTGATAACAGACAAGGAGGTGGTGTAGGTATTTTACTCTCCTCTTGTTGCACCTTTCAACAAATACATCCTAACTCTTCCCTCACTTTTCCCTCATTCGAAACCCACATGATTCGCTTATTCTCCCCTCTCTCTGTACGTGTTGCAGTCATATACCGACCCCCTGGCTCCTCAACTCAATTTCTAGATCACTTGGCTGCCTGGCTACCCTATTTCCTTTCCTCAGACACCCCTGCCCTCATTCTTGGTGACTTCAACATCCCCCTTAACAATCCCACTGCCTCATCTGCTAAACAACTTCTGCAACTCACTTCCTCTTTTGGTCTGTCACAATGGACTGATTCTCCCACTCACAAAGACGGTCACTCTCTTGACCTGATCTTTAGCTATCGATGAACTCTCTCAAACTTCTCAAACTCCCCTTTTCCTCTTTCTGACCACCATCTCCTTACTTGCAACATATCATCCCTTCCTATAACTCTCCCTCCTTCTATTCCTCACACCAAACTTCACAGAAGCATTATGTCTTTAGATCAGCAACAACTTGCTAATTCCCTTAAACCGCTCCTCTCATCCTTCTCCTCCTTTTCCTGCCCTGAACAATCTATCTGCCACTATAATTCCACCCTTATATCCGTCCTTGACAATCTCGCCCCTCTTACCATTGCTTGGAAATCACACACTCATCCCCATCCCTGGCATACTCCTCTGGCACGGTACCTACGCAGATGTTCAGCTGATTTTCTTCATTACAAATTCATCTTGAACTCCTACTATTCTGCCCTTAATCTCCACAAGCAACACTACTTCTCTACTCTTATCTCTAATCTTTCTTCAAACCCAAAACGTCTGTTCTCCACTTTCAATACTCTCCTCCGCCCTCCCCCACTTCCTAATACAACTTCTCTGTCAGCTCAAGACTTTGCCAGTCACTTCATTAACAAAATTGACTCCATCAGACATGAAATCAGCTCTCAACATAATTCCATTCTCTCACCCCCTCAAATGCTCTCACTCAACCACAACCCTCATAACCTGAAACTTGGTTCATTCTCCCCTGTTACTGAGGAAGCAGTTTCGGCACTTATACTGCGCTCTCACCTCACTACTTGTCCCCTTGACCCTATCCCCTCACAGCTACTCCCTCTCTGCTACCCTTACCCCTTTACTAACACATATTTTCAACCTCTCCCTCAGCACTGGTACATTTCCCTCATCAATGAAACATGCACTGGTCACACCTATCCTCAAAAAACCTTCCCTTGATCCTACCTCCCCATCCAACTACTGCCCTATTTCCCTCCTACCTCTTGCTTCAAAGCTTCTCAAAAAACTAGTATATGCACGCCTATCCCATTTCCTTACGTTAAACTCCCTTCTTGACCCGCTGCAATCTGGATTTCGTCCCTATCACTCCACAGAGACAGCTATTGTTAAGGTCACCAATGACCTACTTACAGCAAAATCAAAAGGTCACTTCTCTCTGCTTATCCTCCTTGATCTGTCCGCAGCCTTTGACACTGTCGACCACCCTCTTTTGCTCCAAACCCTGCAATTCTTCGGCATCTGTGACACAGCCCTTTCATGGCTCTCTTCCTACCTATCAAACCGTACCTTCAGTGTAGCCTTCTCTGGGGCCTCCTCTGCCCCTTCACCACTTTCTGTCGGAGTACCGCAAGGCTCTGTCCTTGGTCCCCTTCTCTTCTCAATCTATACATCATCACTAGGCTCCCTAATTAAGTCCCACGGTTTCCAATATCATTTGTATGCCGATGACACCCAAATCTACTTCTCTGCACCAGACCTATCTCCTTCCTTGCTAACCCGTGTCACTAACTGTCTTTCTCACATCTCTTCCTGGATGTCCTCCCACTACCTCAAGCTAAATTTCTCCAAAACTGAGCTCCTCATTTTCCCCCCTTCTTCCAAAATCTCCACCCCCAATATCTCTATAATTGTCGACAACTCCATCACTACCCCTACCCCGCATGCCCAATGTCTCGGGGTCACATTTGACTCCGATCTTTCCTTCACTCCTCACATTCAGTCCTTGGCTAAAGCATGCCACTTCCACCTTAAAAACATCTCCAAAATTAGACACTTCCTTACACAAGACACAACTAAGATTTTAATCCACTCTCTCATTCTTTCCCGCCTTGATTACTGAAACTCTGTCCTCTCTGGTCTCCCCACCTGCCGCCTAGCTCCCTTACAATCCATACTGAATGCCTCTGCCAGACTCATCTTCCTTACACGTCACTCTTCATCTGCTGCTCCTCTCTGCCAATCCCTTAACTGGCTTCCTCTTGCCTCTAGGATCAAACACAAAATTCTCACTCTGACATACAAAGCCCTCAACTGCACTGCTCCCCCCTATACCTCAGACCTTGTCTCCAGATACTCTCCCTCCTGTCCCCTTCGCTCTGCTCATGACCTCCTACTCTCCTCCTCTCTGGTTACCTCATCGCACTCCCATTTACAGGACTTCTCCAGACTGGCTCCACTCTTGTGGAACTCTCTGCCTCGCCCCACAAGACTCTCCCCTAGTTTTGAAAGCTTCAAGCGCTCCCTAAAGACTCTGCTGTTCAAGGATGCATACAACCTATGCTAACCTTACTTTATACCAGTTCCACTCCTCCATTGCTATCCCCTGAACCCCCTTAGCATGTAAGCCTAAGAGCCCAGCTGTTTGTAGATCACCTTCTTAAGAGTGGATTACAACAGTGCAACTCTTGGCAGGGCCCTCTACCCACTTTATCCCTTAATTGTTTTATACTCCCCTTTGTTTATAGCGCTGCGGAATCTGTTGGAGCTCTACAAATAACCGATAATAATAATTATATATATATATATATATATATATAACAACATATATATATACATGCCTCTGTCTCCTAAACCCCCCTCATGATTTTACGACACTCCCTCCTCCCCCTGCATTCAGACCTCTGTAACACATTCTGTCTTTTTAGTCTGTGTTTTAATATAAAATCTGTAAATTCCATCAAATTGGTCAGTACTGCTTCAGACTTGAAAAAGGAAGACATTCTTCCAAAAGCCTGTCATCTTAGAAATGTATAGTCAGTCCAATAAAAAAGTATCATTGCTCAATGCAATACTCTTGTTATTCTTTTATATATATATATATATATATATATATATATATATATATATATATATATATATATATATATATATATATATATATATATATATATATATATATATATATATAATGCTGCAAATGTAGGAAAAGCACTCCTCCAGATTTAAACAATCACATTTATTGATACAATAAATGTGATTGTTTGTTTAAATCCGGAGGAGTTCTTTTCCTACATTTGCAGCATTGTGTTATTATTTGAGGAGCACAACGGTGGATGAAATTGTTAAAGAGTGCTGGGCCCATCTGTTTTGCTATATATACAGGGAGTGCAGAATTATTAGGCAAGTTGTATTTTTGAGGATTAATTTTATTATTGAACAACAACCAAGTTCTCAATGAACCCAAAAAACTCATTAATATCAAAGCTGAATAGTTTTGGAAGTAGTTTTTAGTTTTTTTTTAGTTATAGCTATTTTAGGGGGATATCTGTGTGTGCAGGTGACTATTACTGTGCATAATTATTAGGCAACTTAACAAAAAACAAATATATACCCATTTCAATTATTTATTTTTACCAGTGAAACCAATATAACATCTCAACATTCACAAATATACATTTCTGACATTCAAAAACAAAACAAAAACAAATCAGTGACCAATATAGCCACCTTTCTTTGCAAGGACACTCAAAAGCCTGCCATCCATGGATTCTGTCAGTGTTTTGATCTGTTCCCCATCAACATTGCGTGCAGCAGCAACCACAGCCTCCCAGACACTGTTCAGAGAGGTGTACTGTTTTCCCTCCTTGTAAATCTCACATTTGATGATGGACCACAGGTTCTCAATGGGGTTCAGATCAGGTGAACAAGGAGGCCATGTCATTAGATTTTCTTCTTTTATACCCTTTCTTGCCAGCCACGCTGTGGAGTACTTGGACGCGTGTGATGGAGCATTGTCCTGCATGAAAATCATGTTTTTCTTGAAGGATGCAGACTTCTTCCTGTACCACTGCTTGAAGAAGGTGTCTTCCAGAAACTGGCAGTAGGACTGGGAGTTGAGCTTGACTCCATCCTCAACCCGAAAAGGCCCCACAAGCTCATCTTTGATGATACCAGCCCAAACCAGTACTCCACCTCCACCTTGCTGGCGTCTGAGTCGGACTGGAGCTCTCTGCCCTTTACCAATCCAGCCACGGGCCCATCCATCTGGCCCATCAAGACTCACTCTCATTTCATCAGTCCATAAAACCTTAGAAAAATCAGTCTTGAGATATTTCTTGGCCCAGTCTTGACGTTTCAGCTTGTGTGTCTTGTTCAGTGGTGGTCGTCTTTCAGCCTTTCTTACCTTGGCCATGTCTCTGAGTATTGCACACCTTGTGCTTTTGGGCACTCAAGTGATGTTGCAGCTCTGAAATATGGCCAAACTGGTGGCAAGTGGCATCTTGGCAGCTGCATGCTTGACTTTTCTCAGTTCATGGGCAGTTATTTTGCGCCTTGGTTTTTCCACACGCTTCTTGCGACCCTGTTGACTATTTTGAATGAAACGCTTGATTGTTCGATGATCACGCTTCAGAAGCTTTGCAATTTTAAGAGTGCTGCATCCCTCTGCAAGATATCTCACTATTTTTTACTTTTCTGAGCCTGTCAAGTCCTTCTTTTGACCCATTTTGCCAAAGGAAAGGAAGTTGCCTAATAATTATGCACACCTGATATAGGGTGTTGATGTCATTAGACCACACCCCTTCTCATTACAGAGATGCACATCACCTAATATGCTTAATTGGTAGTAGGCTTTCGAGCCTATACAGCATGGAGTAAGACAAGATGCATAAAGAGGATGATGTGGTCAAAATACTCATTTGCCTAATAATTCTGCACTCCCTGTATATATATATTGTATATGCAATATTCATATTTAATATAGATTTTAACTATGTATTTACTGTAAATATTTAACATTTGCTAATGCAAATATGCTATGTTGTTTGTGCCATGGGTGTTGTTTTTTTTACCCAAAAAATTAATTTTTTCTATTTACTTCTATGGGGAGTGCAAAACGTTGTGGTGTTTGCGCAACTTTTTTTTCTCCATTGATTTCTATAGGGGAAAACAGGCACATGCACATGAAAAATGAAGTTAGGATTTTTGCGCTATCCGGGTTACCGCTTGTGAAAATAAGTTATTTTTTTTAACTTGTAATACGAACACAACACAACTAGCGCAAAAAGCTTGACTAAACTTAGTGGAGTTTTAACGATAATGAAAAAAAAAATACTGTGCCACTTGTAATCTAGCCCAAAAAGTATTAAGACAATGGAAAGAAAATACTGATGTGACAAAATGGATAGTTTTAACAGATTTTTTTAGTAATCACATATTTCACTTATGGCCATGCAAATGTTTTTCAGTTATGCTGGTTATGCATTGAATAGATAGGGTGTTGGATTGAACAAAAGCAGCAAGCCTATGGCAGAATTTCTGCAAATGAAGTTACATTATACAAGGACAAAGGTGACAGATGTTACCCTCAAAAGGTTGTCAGAGAATTACTATTTTTTTTTGTTAAGATTTGATAGATTTGTCAGAGTCTAGCAGACTTCTTAGTATTTCATTATATTGTATAATATCCAGTATTGTATTTCATTACCTAAAATCTTTCTAACTGAATTATGTTGTTACTAGGGGAATTCTATTCCAACCTGAACTGCAATTCTATCAACATTTTCCTGATGAATTTGTGGAATCTGTAATGTGCTTTCTAAAACATCAAAAATGTCTGTTCCAAGATACGTGCTCAGTGTTGAATAATACAGAATGTCTCACTCCCACAGCAGGGCTTTTACATCATTGTTACAAACTAATTGGTAATTATTTTCAAGTGCTGCTGTTCTGTTATTCTTAAAAACAGAATTGCCCACTGTAGAGTAACGGATAATAAGTCAATAGCTACAGCAAAAAATAAGGCTGATTTGATCATTTCAATAAAATTAACACTCCAGAAGCTCTAATTTTTTAATTTATTTATTTAAGAAACTTCACATTATAAATTCATAAAAACATAATATAAAATAGTTATACTTAGAAGCCAGATATACAATTTAAATTAGATTTTTTTGTTCACTTAACCCCTTAACGACCAAGGACGTGCAGGGTACGTCCTCAAAAAAAAGGCAGTTAACGCCTGAGAACGTACCCTGCACGTCCTCGGTGTGGAAAGCAGCTGGAAGCGATCCTGCTCGCTTCCAGCTGCTTTCCGGTTATTGCAGTGATGCCTCGATATGGAGGCATCCTGCAATAACCATTTTAAGCCATCCGGTGCAGAGAGAGCCACTCTGTGGCCCTCTCTGCACCGGAGATCGGTAGCTTACAGCGTTGGTGGGTGGGAGCTGGACCGGGAGGCGGGTGGCGGCCATCGATGGCCCTAGTGGTGTGGAGGGGGCGGGATCGTGGGCGGGGATGCCAGGGCGCGCGCACTGACGCGCGCACGTGCACGGGAGGGTGGGGGCGGGCGCATGCACGGGGAGGGAGCGGGTGGGAACCGCTACACACAGAAAAAAAAGTGTAGCAAAAAGGAAAAAATTGTATAAAAAAAAATAAACAAATCGGATAAAAAAGAAATCAGTTAGGTGGTGGGGGTTGGTCTGTGGGGAGGGGGAAGCTACACTACAGAAAAACGGGCAAAAAGTAAAAAAAACCCATATTTTTTGGCAAACTGGGTACTGGCAGACAGCTGCCAGTACCCAAGATGGCCCCCAATAAGGCAGAGGGGAGGGTTAGAGATCGGTTTTGGGGGGGATCAGGGAGGTTGGGGGCTAAGGGGGGATCCTAGACAGTAGCATATGTAAATATGCTAAAAAAAAAGTTTATTATTTTTAAAAACCCTTTTATTTTAGTACTGGCAGACTTTCTGCCAGTACTTAAGATGGCGGGGACAATTGTGGGGTGGGGGAGGGAAGGGAGCTGTTTGGGAGGGATCAGGGGGTGGGATGTGTCAGGTGGGAGGCTGATCTCTACACTAAAGCTAAAATTAACCCTGCAAGCTCCCTACAAACTCCCTAATTAACCCCTTCACTGCTAGCCATAATACACGTGTGAGGCGCAGCAGCATTTAGCGGCCTTCTAATTACCAGAAAGCAACGCCAAAGTCATATATGTCTGCTATTTCTGAACAAAGGGGATCCCAGAGAAGCATTTACAACCATTTGTGCCATAATTGCACAAGCTGTTTGTAAATGATTTCATTGAGAAACCTAAAATTGTGAAACATTTTACGTTTTTTTTAATTTGATCGCATTTGGCGGTGAAATGGCGGCATGAAATATACCAAAATGGGCCTAGATCAATACTTGGGGTTGTCTACTACACTACACTAAAGCTAAAATTAACCCTACAAGCTCCCTAAAAGCTCCCTAATTAACCCCTTAACTGCTGGGCATAATACACGTGTGGTGCGCAGTGGCATTTAGTGGCCTTCTAATTACCAAAAAGCAATGCCAAAGCCATATATTCCTGCTATTTCTGAACAAAGGGGATCCCAGAGAAGAATTTACAACCATTTATGCCATAATTGCACAAGCTGTTTGTAAATAATTTCAGTGAGAAACTGAAAGTTTGTGAAAAAGTGAACGATTGTTTGTATTTGATCGCATTTGGCGGTGAAATGGTGGTATGAAATATACCAAAATTGACGTAGATCAATACTTTGGGATGTCTACTAAAAAAATATATATACATGTCAAGGGATATTCAGGGATTCCTGAAAGATATTAGTGTTCTAACGTAACTAGCGCTAATTTTGAAAAAAATGGTTTGGAAATAGCAAAGTGCTACTTGTATTTATGGCCCTATAACTTGCAAAAAAAGCAAAGAACATGTAAACATTGGGTATTTCTAAACTCAGGACAAAATTTAGAAACTATTTAGCATGGGTGTTTTTTGGTGGTTGTAGATATGTAACAGATTTTGGGGGTCAAAGTTAGAAAAAGTGTGTTTTTTTTTAATTTTTCCTCATATTTTATAATTTTTTAATAGTAAATTATAAGATATGATGAAAATAATGGTATCTTTAGAAAGTGCATTTAATGGCGAGAAAAACGGTATATAATATGTGTGGGTACAGTAAATGAGCAAGAGGAAAATTACAGCTAAACACAAACACCGCAAAAATTTAAAAATAGCCTTGGTCCCAAACGGACAGAAAATGGAAAAGTGCTGTGGTCATTAAGGGGTTAAAGACATACACCTAGATTACGAGTTTTGCGCTAAACAGGGTGTGAAACTAACCCCCAAAAAGTTGCGTTATTTCACTCTCCATAGAGCTGCCATTACAAGTTTCTGAAAAGCCTCTTTGTGCTGTATGATATGGTGCGTTAAGCTCCATACCGCACAAAATCCAATGGCTAATTTGACGTGCTTGTGCACGCTTTCCCCCATAGACATCAATGAGGAGTGTTAGAAAAAAAACTAACACCTGAAGTGCGGAATGAAAAATCTCCGTAACCCAAACCTCATTGATGTCTATGGGGAAACAAAAAAGTTACGTTTAAACCCAACACCCTAACGTAAACCCCAAGTCTAAACACCCCTAATCCGCCGCTCCCCGACATCGCCGCCACTAAATAAAATGATTAACCCCTGAACCTCCGGCCTCCCATATCGCTGCTACTAAATAAACCTATCAACCCCTAAACCTCCGGCCCCCCACATAGGGGAGGGCAGCGGTTTAGGGGTTAATAGGTAGTTTATGGGTGTTAGTGTACTTTGTAACATTTTAGTTATGAGTTTTGCGAAACATTTTTGTTACACAAAATCCATAACTACTGCTCTCAGATGGCGGTATGGATCATGTCGGTATAGGCATAGGTATAGTATGTAACACAAGCATTTTAACCTGACTGCACAACCTGTAATACGGAGCATTTTTTGAGTGCGGAATGGACGTGGCGTTACAGGCTAAAATGCTTGCGGTATAGCTATACCGCCGCGACTTGTAATATGTGTTACTGGCCATTCCAGTGTAATGGCCAATTTTTCAGCATTAAAAGCCCTACCGCACCGTAGCGCAAAACTCGTAATCTAGTCGATAATTAATTATGCAACATACATAAATATAGTGAGTTTATGTTGATATGATCTATATGAAATACGATGCTGATCTATTTATTGTGTGTAATTAAAGTATGTTTAATGGAATATGTTAGTGCTTTAATGTAAGTATTAGGTTCACTAAAGGTCTCACTAGCCTTATCAACATCTGCATTGCATCATACATTACCAGTTCCTATGTAGGCAGCAGATTTTCTCATTTTCATCTTCAGTGGCGGTTCCAGAAATAACATCTTTGGGATTGCAATTACACTGCAGATTTCCCATTTAAGGACTATGAGGCTGGGGACTGAGTATTATCTCTATTCTTGGTGTGAGGCTCCTGGGCAAACTGCTAATCTGGGTGTGGCTCCATGTAGGGATGCTTATTCTGAAAATGGGGCCCCTGGGCAAGTAACTATTACGGGTGCGAATCTTCTGAGGAGAAAAGACTATTCTTTGTCGAGGGTACCTGAGATTCTAAGAGTAATTTGTCTTCAGTGGGAGGGGCTGGGCCATCCAAGGTCTTTACCCTCCTCTTCATCACAACAAAAAAAAACTGGGATGCTTTTGCATCCTCATGTAACCCCTGTTTAACCACCAATGCTTATGTCTCCATTCTATATTGAACCACATAAGAGTATAGGAACTGGTGAAGCTAGCAAGGTAGGTAAGGACAGAGAAGCCATACTGCAGCATATGTGAAGACAATTCAAATCCCATGAATCCTGATTTAAATCTTCTTTAAAATTAAGCCAAACTGTTTCTGGTTGTTTTAAGTATTATTGTAAAATCAGGTAATCAAAATGTATGAAAATAAAACAGGTTATTAGGTGTAAATCCTTTGCTGCTAAGCCTTTTTTATGCCCCTATAACCCCTGATATTTTTTTTAAAGTGTAAATTCATATTTTAGTGAGTAACTGACACAAAGTATCTATCATCTATCTATCTATATATCGTTTTGTCAGCAAGCCCAGCAAGTTCAAAATATACTATCATTATATTTATATTTCATAGTACGTTAGAATGGTAAAAAATAAATATGTTTTTGTTATCAATGGTAAATTTAAAAAACTGACCCAATACATGATTGTTGTAATATAAACTAGAAGGGCTCCTTTGTGCCAATGTAGAAAAAAAAAGCACATTTGTTTTGCCACAGTGATCATCTGGCTATAAAGAAACATTTCCCAAATGTATTTTATAAAAAGAACCTGTCGACCAAAAAATAGACTTTATTTTGGGACTATAAACATTTCAGGTTTCTTTATGATGTGTTTCTAAAGACACCCCCCAAAAAACAAAACAAAAAAACCAACAAAAAAAAATATTTTGAGTTCTTTAACTTTTTTTGTTGTCGGGGGGGGGGGGGGGGATTGGTGCTTTCCATGACAACCACAATTTCAAAGAGCAGGCAATTATCTTTCAAAGAGGGGGTCTTGTGACTGCTACGGAAGCTGAAATTGAGGAATTTGAATAACCTACCTACCCCATACAGCTACTTTTTAGGGAACTGGACTTTGTGGTTCCCCCCTTTGTGACATCACTGCATGCATTTGTAGCAATGACGTCTTATTGAAACCTTGAGAGTATTGCCCACTATGCCACCAACAATCACAGCCTGTAGTGCAGGCATTCACAGAAAACAGCTTTGGCTCAGCGAACCTAAAAGTAGTTAATATCCCTTTAACCCTTTAATGACAGTCATTAAGCCCTTATGCAAACGTTCTGTCCTGGACTGTAAGAAAGTCAGTCTTGCGCTATTTCTGCATGCCTTTGGAGTGAGGCATTTTATTTTAATTAAGTGCTGTTTTGTGTTTTTTACCCCTAAATTTATTTTTTTGCACTAAAATGGATTCAACATAAAGTGTCAAAATACCTCTAGGTATATAACCTGAGAAGTTTAAATTGCTCAAATATATACTTTTGTACAGCAGTTTTGAATTGGGTGACCGCTATTTAGCTCACATTAAATAAGAAGCTCAGTTTTTAAGAGATTTAGCTTAAGGTAGTGAGAGGACATCCAAGATGAGATATGAGAAAGACATTTGGTGACACAAGTTAGTAAGGAAGGTGAAAGTTCTGGTGCAGAGAGGTAGATTTGGGTGTCATCAGCATACAAATGATATTGAAACCTGTGGGACTTTGTTAAGGAACCTAATGATGACGTAGAAATTGAAAAGAGAAGGAAACCAAGGACAGAGCCTTGTGAAAGTGGTAAATGGGCAGAGGATGCACCAAAGAAGGCTACACTAAAGATACGGTTAGACAGGTAGGAAGAGAAACATGAGAGGGCTGTGTCATAAATGCTGCTGGATTAGAGGGTTTGGAGCAAAAGAGGGTATTCAACATTATCAAAGGCTGCAGATAGATCAAGGAGGATTAGCAGAAGAAAATTTAGCAGAAGAAAAGTGGCCTTTTGATTTTGCTGTAACCTTAACAATTGCTGCCACTGTTGAGTGTTGGGGTGAAATCCTGATTGCAGTGGATCAAATATGGAATTTAATTTAAGGAAATTAGATAGATGTGTATGTACTAGCTTTTCTAGCAGTTTTGAGGCACGGAAAGAAGGGCATTAGGGTGGTATTGGGACGGGAGGTTGGATCGAAATAAGTTTATTTGAGGATAGGTGTCACCAGTGCATGTTTAAGAGAAAAGGTAAATATACCGGTGCTGAGGGAGATTTTGAAAATGTGTATGAGGATAGGGGTAAAAGTAGGAGAAAGGTAGGGAAGTAGCTGTGAGGGGATGGGATCAAGGGGACAGGTAGTGAGGTGAGAGGACAGTATAATGTCAGAAACGTCTTCTTCAGTAACAGGGTCAAAAGAGCAGAATTTATTGCTTTGTGGGCTTTGGATGACCGTGAAGTCAAAATTACTTCATGATTATGATAGAGAATACAATTTTCAGAGAATTTTTATTTTATTTCTTTTATCAAATGTATTTATTTTCTCTTGAAATACTTTGTTAGAAACATACCTAAGTAGGCTTAGGATCAACAATGCACTACTGAGAACTAGTTGCTGATTGGTGGCTATGTACATATGCTTCTTGTCATTGACTAACCAGATGTTTTCTGATAGTTATCAGTAGTGCGTTGTTACACTGCAGCTGACTTTATCTATGATTTTAATCCCTTTATTTTTAAAATGTTCTGCCCTTCTAAATCATCTGGGAAGTCAGAGCTTTGTGACTAAAATCCTCTAGGTTATTCTAGCCCTTCAGAAATAAAACCTCACAGTGACGTCCATTAAAAACTAAACAAGTTATGATATATAATACATTCTTAGACTGATGCTAAAACATTGCAAAAAAGGCACTTAAAAACAAAATTATTCTTACCTCATAATATTTAAGGTTATCTTCTGGTGTGGGAAGACTCATATATCTCTCTGTATAAATACTGTCTGTAATGGTTAACAAAATAGTCATTGGATTTTGATTTGTATACAATTTACTTGGTACCCTAATAGTAATACATCACCTCCAGTTTAAATGGAGCAAAGTGTTTACATTTTTCATACTGTATATGTAGTTTTTGACCCTCAAGTCTGTCCCTTCACAATTTTTACACATTTATAGTAATGATACTTAGACCAAAACTATGTCACACTGAATGTACATTCCTGACAACTACTGTTCTTCATTGCTTATACAGTTTTGTTTATGTCACTGAGTTTTAGTATGACTCACAGTGCAGAACATATCCAGCTGCTCTTTAGTCAGACAACAAAGCAATCACAGCTGTGAGGATGTAGTCTCAAACAACAGCCTTGAGAGTGCAACGTTATGGTTTGGGTGATAGTAGCACTGGTTAGATATATTGCTCACATTTCAAAATGGAAATCAATTTAAAACATTGGCATTTGAATTAGATTTTTGCATAAAATACATAGACAATTTTAAAAATGTAAGCAATTTGCATTCCATCAACATAGATTGTGATGCATTAAAGTTACTCTATCACTTTCAATAATCATTTATTAAAATTATATTGAATTTAAATTACCAATATATGATGTAAAATTACTCTATAAAAATATTTAAAAATTATATTGAATTTAAATGATCAAAATATGATCTAAAGTTACTTTGTAACCATTTATTGAAATAAAACTGAATTGCTAAAATTATACTGAATTTAAATGATCAAATATCATGTTTTGTAGTTGAAAAAAATAAACAGGAAAAAATAAGTTCCAGAAACACCACAGTTCCAATTTATACTTTTTTTTTATTTAGTCTTTAAATATGTATTAACTGTATAAGCTAATTACACATTTTGCATGGACATAGCATGTTTTTTATAATACCATATATTATTTAATTGGTTTGTGTTATTCTTTCTCAAACAAAACCGAATAAAAATATTTTCAAACTAGTAACACAAGCATTTTTCAAATCAGGATTTACAATATAATTTATACTTATTTTCCCTTATTTGTAATTCCAAATAATATTGTTCTGCGGTATAATAAAGGGATACAAAAATACACAATAAAGAGACTTACAACATATGTAATTATTCTGATTTAAAAGGATGTAGAAACCCCCATTATATTGCCCTTAGAAATTAGGTTGGTGATATATCAAGCAGCCACTGTTTAATATTTAGAAAACTTAAGGATGCAGAAATGTTTTGGAGATTACTGTTAAGTTTTCAAACATATAAACCAATAAATATCAGAGTAGCCAGTAAAAAAATGTTTTAAAAAAAATCCTTGGATACTGGGAACCAATAATTTTCACAAAAAGACTGACAAGTTTATTGTGGTATTTAAAAATGCCCCAAGTAGAACTAAGGGCTGGTGAGTTGTACTTTATTTTATTCTTCTGATGAAGTGTTGCTGTAAGTGCTAAGAAACACGTTGCACAGAATCGTTTTTGACATTGTTTTAATAAATGTATCCCCATTATTATTAAGAAATATTTGGCCAACTCATTAAGATTATTTGTGGAATGTCTGTAAGGGATATTTGTTCCAATTGTCAAATCCTTATTTTTAAGTTAAAGGGACATGAAACCCAACATTTTTCTTTCATAATTCAGATTGAGAATACAATTTTAAACAACTTTCCAATTTACTTCTATTATTTAATTTGCTTTTTTCTCTTGTTATCATTTGCTGAAAGTTTTATCTAGGCAAGTTCATGAGCAGCAGAGAACCTAGGTTCTAGCTGTTGATTGGTGGCTGCATATATATATAGAATGTGATTGGCTCACCCATGTGTTCAGTTAGAAACTAGTAGTGCATTGCTGCTCCTTCAACAAATAATACCAAGAGAATCAACAGATTAGATAATAGAAGTCAATTAGAAAGGTGTTTAAAATTGTGTTCTCTATCTGCATCACAAAATAAAATATTTTTAGGTTTCATGTACCTTTAATTCAAATACTGTACTTTAGCTACACGTATTGGCCAAGATATATAACTAAATCTTCTATTCAGGTGAAAACTGGCAACTCACAAGGCCCACCCACAGATAAGCCCTCCCAAAACCTCAATTTTTGAGCATGACTCCGCAGAGGTGGAAGTCTGGGCTAGCAGAGCACTGAAACACAGGTCTGGGCTAGCACAGCACAGAGCTTCAAGAGTCTGCCAGAGATAGTACTTGGAGCACTTCTCCCCTTAGACAAACAGAAAAGATGTGGTCACTTTATGCATTCCTGGCTCCGAGGGCATGAAGCACCAATACATTAGCAGAGATTACTGGTTGACTGGTGCTGCATATGGCTGCTCAAAACATACCTCAGTGGTATATCCTAATATTGTAAGACAATATTTGTATATTTTTATTTTTACTTAAAGTTTCAATTACTTTGGAGAAAATGTTGATTAAATGTACATGATGCACAATAGTACAAACTTGACAACCCAATTTTACAGTCACATACCATAATACTGCCAGCTTGATACTGGTGCTACAGCAATTCCACACTTAAACACCCCACTGCCGCTTCCAAGAACCATTGATGTTACATAGCCACCGTAAGACTATAAAATACAAACAAAATAAATCACATATTTGTTCTAGAATTAAAGGGATAGTCAACTCTAAAAACTGTTAGTTAATATCTGTAATACAAGCCCTTCATACAATTATTTTGTGGGAAAGTTTAGCAGCTAGGACAACTAGATAGAAACTTTTTTTTTTTTTTCTTTATCTCTAACTCTTGTTTTTACTGCATTGGTCTATTTTTTTCTCTTTCCTGCTTTTAAATATTCCTCTTCATTGTTTCTTCTCCTTTTAGAGCTTAGTTTCAAGTGACAGAGAAAACACAAGTCGATATAACTGCATTGTCTACAATTTCAGTGAATTAAAAAAATAACTATTTTAACTAAATCCAATTAACTGCATTTTGATGGATACATTGTGTTATTAGTGGTACTGGTGACATACAGGAATGCTCAAAACATTTACAAATAAAGTGCGTCATACTTACCCACCCCCAAATAGCGATCCTTTTCGCATCAACAAAGCCCAATGTAATAAAATGCCTATTTTAAAAATAAATATTTTATGTAAAATGTGTGTTTATCAAACATCATTCCAATTAATAAATATTAATGTTACTTATGAATTAATAAAAACGCAACACAAACATTAAAGAAATAAAGTAGCATTCAGCATTGAAGAAAGATAATGGACACATCCAAGATTTGCAGTGTGCTAAAAGCAATAAACTTTCACCACAGAACAAACAATCCTACAGTCTAGGAAAGCAGATTCATTTGGCCTGCCGACATTTTTATTTTTGCGTGATTTAAGGCAAATGGATGGGGCATTATGGGCTAGATAACAAGTGGAATGCTAAAGTTAAAGCTATAAGCAATATCGTGACCACTTTAACTTGCGTGTATATTAGAAGCTGAAAGTAAACAGGTGTGCTTGAGCACAAACAGAATTTGCGCTCATCAGTTAGCGCGACTAAAGACCTAGCATAAAGTGTAAGGGGTAAAAAAACATGCACCAAGCATAAAATAATTACATTTATATAACGTATTACACTCCTATATACACTTTCTAGTGGTGAAAACTGTCAAAATGCCCTGAGATGAGAGGCGGCCTTCAAGGGCTTAGAAATTAGCATATGAACCTCCTAGGTTTAGCTTTCAACTAAGAACAAAGCACAATTGGTAATGGATATAAATTTGAAAATTGTTTAACATTACACGCCCTATATGAATACTGAATGTTTGTTTTGGAAGGGAGGGAGGGAGAGAGGGAGAGAGGGAGAGAGGGAGAGGGAGAGGGAGAGAGAGAGAGAGAGAGAGAGAGAGAGAGAGAGAGGGAGAGAGAGAGAGAGAGAGAGAGAGAGAGAGGGGGGAGAGGGAGAGAGAGAGAGAGAGAGAGAGAGAGAGATATAGAGAGAGAGAGAGAGAGAAATACTATTGCGATCATAAAGTTCATATGAAATATTTCAATTAAATTTCTTCATAATAGAAAGACAGTTTTTTAATAAATCGTTACTATGAACTATGTTGACATTTAATTTTTAAACTTATTTTATTAACTTAGAATTAGGACTATGATATGTTTTATTCCCCTTCCACATAATTAGAACTGTGTTTAGATTTATTCAGGAAAGATTTTGGAAGATACTTTTAAGTGTGTAGAAATATTCAGTTTGTAGAAATATGGTAACAGGAAATAAATTCATTGATAAGTATGGTCAACAATGGCACACTCAGGGACATATAAATTGTCTTAGTGAAGGAGTAGTTTATTTAGTCTACTGTAGTTGTCCTTGTTATTACGTAGGAAAAACCCACAGAGAGTTAAAGGAAAGAACATAAACGAGATATTAAAAACAAAGCAATAGACACTAGTAGTGTAGCAAGACATTTTTTTCTAAAACATAATAGTAACAAGCATGAACTGAAATTTAGGGGTCTTCAGAAAATTGACCTTCAAGAGAGAGGAGGCAATCTAGATAAAATATTATTACAAAATGAATGTAAATGGATTTTTAATCTAAAAACTCTTGCACCACTAGGAATGAATGAAGAAATAAATTATGCATGTTTTTTGGGTGATTGAAAAACTTAAAAAAATCTTCCAAAATCTTTCCTGAATAAATCTAAACACAGTTCTAATTATGTGGAAGGGGAGTAAAACATATCATAGTCCTAATTCTAAGTTAATAAAATAAGTTTAAAAATTAAATGTCAACATAGTTCATAGTAACGATTTATCAAAAAACTGTCTTTCTATTATGAAGAAATTTAATTGATATATTTCATATGATCTTTATGATCGCAATAGTATTTCTTAGGTTTTCTAAGATAGAGTGTATTATAGTTAGTGAGAAGAAATTCACAATGTAACAGGGTGGAGCAAATGTATATAAAAAATGTTAAAAATTTTGCAAAATTGCTTAATATCTAATTGTTGCATATACTGTAATATAGTATATTTTATTAAGTAACAAGTGTTCTTCATTGTTGCAAATTGTTACCATTTTGCCCCAAATATTCCTTTAAACACTTTAAAGGCTTCAGAATGGGAGAAGTTTTCCTCTGTGTCCTTGTCTTTAAAAGAGATTGCAGGTATTCACAGTCATGTGACTTTTACTGGAGCCGGAAGAAGCCCCAGAGCCTAAGGGGTGAAACGCGCGTAGCTGGCAAGTGGCGTTTGTCGGAGGATCACAGGCAGTTACCATCAGCAAGGGATATCATTGTGAGTGATTGTCAGGTGGCGTATCTATTGGAACCCGATTGCATCATCGGTTGGAGGAGATGAACACCCTGGAGGGCTTACCCAGGAGGTGTTGATCCGCAAATTGTGGGACTCCTCCTAGAATCGCAAGTATTTACCGCTACGGCGGTTGCTCAAGAAATGTGCAAATTGTGGGATTGCCATCAAAGTTAAAGCTATAACTACCTGTGCACAGGAGACAGTGCAGTTGCTTAAGTAAGGGTAGTAGCAGGCTGATATCACTCCAACTATCCGTTATATTCCTATACAAGGATAACTTCACTTTTGGAAATGAACTTTCTTATTATAGTGCTGGAAAACCGGAAAATAATTCTGTGACTTTAAACAGGAACTGTTGATATTCTTTTTCTTTTCACAATTTTTGGATTTGAGAGCTCTTATTATTTATGGTTATCTAATCATTTATTTATGTTTGGGGATTCATAGTGCGCTATGGTAGGGAGTGGCCATATTCATGGCTATAATTATGCTATTTTATGCCTTGTGGTTGCTCCAATAAATGCCTTCTTTATGCTCCTCCTGTGTTACTTGTGAAATTACTATAATAGTTTGGGAATTTTCTTCTTTGGTATATTGAGGCCTCTTAGACCTAGGTATTATATCCTCTAAATTTTATGGTACTAGTTAGTGCTGGATAGGAATTGCGTTATAATCTTCTTCTAGTTTAATAATTATTCATCTTTTCCTCCTGCACCAATGGCCTGTCAATACTTTAACAACAGTTTATTGTTACTAACCTATTATTGGTAATATTGTTAGTTGCTGACAACACTGCTTGTACACATATATATATATATATATATGTATGTATTAAAACACATATATATATATATATATATATATATATATATATATATATATACACATACACACGCATGTATATATATATATATTTGAAATATTGAATATAGAATAATACAAAATATTAATAATTAAAATTACTATACATACTGTAAATATATATATATATATATATATATATATATTCTATTAATTATTATTTTTACAGTATGTATAATAATGTTTAATATTTAGTAATATTTTTTAAAATCTTACATTCAATATTTCAAAAGCACACTTTCAGATTAGTAAATCTTCATGTGCGCTAACCCAACACTGAGTTAGACCTAAATCGCAAAGCACAAATCGCGTTACGCATATTTTACATTCCTATGTTTTTCACATAGAATAAAATTTAATTTTTATATATATATATATATATATATATATATATATATATATATATATATATATAATGTTAATGTAAAATATATACATATATATCTATAGGAATAGATATGCAGGCATAGGTATATACAGATTCATATAGAAATATGTATTTACAATAAAAAAAACATTTTCCTGTAAGTCAAGAACATTGTAATGTTAAATATGTATAGTAAATATACAGTAAAACCCAGAAACATAAACATATAAATACATATGCGCACACACACACATATATATATATATATATATATATATATATATACACACACATATTTAGACAGGCAGTCAACACCTTGTCATATACCATATACCTTTGAACCCTTATAACTTTTTTTTTATTATTTCTATGAATACTTTCAATTGTTTATATGAGTGTAACTGTTATTTTAAAGGTATTTATGTTGTGTTTAGTGCAACATTTTCTTAATGTACTACCCCTTAAACAATGTTGTCAGTGGTGCAAACCTGACAAGCATAAATTGAGATTGCACTCTTGCGATAGTGTTTGCTTTCAACTTGTAATATGAGTACTTTTCTGTTGAAAGCAAAACGTCAGAAAAAAATTATATTGTTTTGATAAGATGAGGTGGGCTTTTCTCTCTTTTCTCTCTACAAGCTAAGCCCATTTAAATAGGTTGTAGTTTCAATGATCAAAGCTGTTTCATATACAAAATAAAGATAAACTAGCCATTTTCCCATACATTTAATACTCTGCAGCTGATATAGCAAGTCATTGGAAAGTCATAAAGGGAGAAACCAACAGTACAATGTAACAAAAGGTTTTCTTGTTGTGGACCAATACTGAGCTTACAAGACCCATTTTGATGGCTAATCATAAATCTTTATGAATGATACTAGTTCCTGGTCTCTGAAATATTTTATGTAATCTATAGGAACTTTTTGTAGTATTAGTAGTATTTATATGATTCAACACCACTGAAAATATATGACATTCTAAGCCTGCTAAACAGAAATACATTACCACATTTTGTTAAATAAAGGCACAAGCCCCTTGAGAATGACATAGATTTAAAACAAATAGAAACTATTGTATTCATATCAGTGACAAATGGATCTATCAACCTACAAACGTATCATGAATTCCTAGAAGCAGGTTTAATGATCAAATGAAAGAATAATAGGTAAGTACTTACTTAGCTGCCAATATCTGATCTTCTACTTCTACTGTTCCAAGTCTACGATACAACTGATGTAGGATCTTATCACCTTGATAACCACTTCCTCTACCATCAAAGCTGGCCACAATGATCTTTTCTGTGCTAGCAAGATATGTTGCCCAGTTTAATCGAAAATATTGATCAACTTTCTGACTGGCAGGTCCACCATATCTAAAAATTAAAAACATTATCACTAAAAATGATGTATGATAAAATGCATACAATATTTCATTACTACTTCTCTTTTATAAGTGTTCTGTCATCTTACATTAATTGTCAACCGTTATAAGAATTAACTAAATCCATTAGGTTAAAATACAAACACAGTGCTAGATAATATTTGTATTTTCTACATAGAAATGCGCAATCCAATGCCTAAAATACATTATCATATTGTTAAGTAAAGTGCCTGAAATGGTTACTGGGCTAAACAATGTAGAAATTGTGTTTGTTTGACAATTTCTTACCGCTTATTGTGGAGGCACAAACCCTTATGACAGATGTCTATGAAAAAAAAATAAGTTGCTGTTCTGCTTTTTCTTTTTATTGGGGGTTGGGGCTGCCCCTAATTTCTGATTTTAAAATTATTAAAACATTTAAAGGGACACTGAACCCAAATTTTTTCTTTCGAGATTCAGATAGAGCATGAAATTTTAAGCAACTTTCTAATTTACTCCTTTTATCAAATTTTATTTATTCTCTTGGTATCTTTATTTGAAATGCAAGAATGTAAGTTTATATGCCGGCCCATTTTTTATGAACAACCTGGGTTGTCCTTGCTGATTGGTGGATAAATTCATCCACCAATAAAAAAGTGCTGCATAGAGTCTGAACCAAGAAAAAAGCTTAGATGCCTTCTTTTTCAACTAAAGATAGCAAGAGAATGAAGAAAAATTGATAATAGGAGTAAATTAGAAAATTGCTTAAAATTGCATGCTCTATCTGAATCACGAAAGAAAAAATTTGGGTTCAGTGTCCCTTTAAACAAAAGGCAGTACACACAAAAAGCATAATATCATAAATAATACAATAGGTAAATATCATTGATATGACCTCACACACACGTATAAATAGTATATAACTGTACAGAGCTGCAAAAAGTTATCGTCATTTTTGTGTAGACTAATTAAATTCTTACAAAGCAGATACCATATAAACTTTTGGAAAGACAGATTAAAATAGATAAATATATTGCAGTACTTACACATCAATCAGCAATGGGTATTTCTTTGATCTATCAAAGTGTGGGGGTAAGATCATCTGATACCACAGGTCTGCAACAAGTAGAACAAATAGAATTGTAGATTTACATTACTCAATAGAGTTTGTTAGGATCAGATGATATCATCTAGACCTGTAAATAGTGTTCTACAGTAATAAACCTTAAACCTATTGCTGCACTGCTACTCATGCAACACTGAAGTCATATGTCACATGGTCTGACAGCCATTTTGCTTTTTGAGACAATTTTCGACAAACAATTGAAAATCTTCTCCAGAACCACTTATGTTATAGATGTCAAATTTGCTGTGCTATCTGCTACTTTTTACTAGATTTATGATTGTTTAAGAGAAGTGCCTTAGTTGCTAGACATGTGCATTTCGTTTCGTTCTGAATCAAAATTCGTCCAAATTTGTCAAATTCAGAGCTTTGGATCGATTCGAATTTCTGAATTACCGTAGCACCAAAACTAACGAATATATCCAAATTAGTTTGGATTTATTCGTTACATTCGGATGGCCATGGACTAATCACAATTAAACTAGTATTGTACAGTATATTAGGTTATATCGCTCTGCTATGGGTTACACCTAATATTACAGTACATAATACTAGTCTAATACACAGCACATCCCACCTAACACATACCGAACTTCCGAATTTACGAATCAAATCCGAACTGAATACATCCAAATGTATTTGAATACGAATGAATCCGAAACGAATACATTCAAATGTATCCAAATTCGAATCGATCCGAAAACGAAATTTAAAAACATCAGAATCGATCTGAAACTAAACAATTTTTTCCGCCGCGCACAAGTCTATTAGTTGCATGGTGTAGCCTCCATATTGTATTGTGTGAAAATCTTCAAACATGTTCTTTTCTAAAGAATGAAGTGCAATGAAGTGGAATGAAGTGCAATTTTGTAATGTGCTCCTGGCAAGGTCATCTTCCACAGTTGTTCAACTGCGATTTTTCCAAAATTAACATGGCTGCAGCAAGCTGTTAACAGCTTTAACACCGTTTAATTGCATTCATTTACAGTTTTGTAACTATTTTTTACACTATTAATCTATGTTACAGTTTAGTATACATTTAAGCCTATATGAGTATAGTAGTATGTTTTCGATGTGTTATGTGAAAACATTTTTTAACCCTTACACTTTACTTCAGGTCTCAAGCCTAAATATTCTAGCGCAGTTTCGGCTTGCACTCGAGCCCAACCTATAACTTTCAACTAATACCAGCAATATAACTAGTGCTATTAGAATGGTCTCAATCTTCATTGAAAGTATAGGTTGTGCTAGAGCGATCTCGACCATGCTAACCCATTTCTGTTAAATCAGATTTACCATGGACTTGGACTTGTAATATCAAGTTGCATGATAATGTTATCGAGGTGCAGAGGTACTGCTTATCGTGACCTGTGCTATCATTAGCACACCACTTGTAATCTGGGCCATAGTAGGGTCAGTAAAGCATATATATATATATATATATATATATATATATATATATATATATGTAAAACTCCAATCGCACATGTTCCAGCACTCCAACTTTGGTGATTTAATACAGAACCTGGGTGCAATCCTCTATGAACATGTAGACACAAACTCAAGAAAGGGAGGGCACTCTCAGGATTTATGTAAATTGCATAACAGCAAATAGAATATCATTTATTTTTCATAACGATAACATAGAAAAGTCATAAGTCGACGTTTCGGCTTACATGGAAGCCTTCATCAGGACAAATAAGAAACTCTAATCGGCACCCTGTGCCGTATTAACGCACCAGATAAGACAGATGTGCGTTGATGAAGGCTTCCATGTAAGCCGAAACGTCGACTTATGACTTTTCTATATTATCGTTATGAAAAATAAATGATATTCTATTTGCTGTTATGCAATTTACATAAATCCTGAGAGTGCTCTCCCTTTCTTGAGTTCGTATATATATATATATATATATATATATATATATATATATATATATATATATATATATATATATAAGTATTTTCAACAAAGTGCACTCCTGAACGTAATCCACAGCAGCCTTGGGTGCTAGTCAAAAGCAATGTAGGTAAGCAAGCACCTTTGGAGTGCTTCATGTTTGCTTACCTATATATATATATATATATATATAGTTCTGCTGATAAGTTTACATACCCTGGCAGAATTTATGATTTCTTGGCCATTTTTCAGAGAATATAAATGATAACATAAAAAACTTTTCTTTCACTCATGGTTAGCACTGGATGAAAGATGCAAGGGTCTGTCAGGAGTCCAGAAACTCATTGACCTTTTATACATACACACTAATTACAAGCAAACAGATCACAGGTGAGGATGGTTACCTTTAATAGCCATTCAAAACCCTTTGTGTCAACTTATGTGCATGTTATCAGGCCAAAATCACCAGGGTATGTAAACTTTTGGTCAGGGTCATTTGGGTAGTTCCTGTTGTCATTATGATTTAAAAAGAGTAAACATAGTTGATTGATAATAAATGGCTTCAGCCAAACACTAACCATGAGTGAAAGAAAAGTTTTTGTGTTATCATTCATATTCTCTGAAAAATGGCCAAGAAATCATAAATTCTGCCAGGGTATGTAAACTTATGAGCACAACTGTATATATACACTGAATTAGAATCACCCTTAAAATATTTCTCAACCGGCCTTACACATTCCTCAAGATTTGATAAGAGTAAAGCAAGCAAATTAGGAACTCGAGCCTTTCTAATTTTCATGATATTCTAGGCAAAATTTTATGAAGGCTTATTCATCTCTCAATTATTTTGTGACTAATATCCAATGATTAAGATATATTGATGGAAATGGACAAACAATTCCAATTTGAGGGTAGAATCTTCAAATTCTATAATATTTTGTGAAAATAATACAAAAATAAACAACATGCATAAACTTTTCTTAAGCTTGTTCAAATTAGTTAGCAGAGTAAAAGCATACAAAAACTGATTTTACTTATAAATCATAGTAATTTATAATGAGGACATCTAAATCACAATAATTTTATTTAAAAAAATCTATAATGGAAACTACAAACTCTAGAATAAGAAAATTATACATTTATTATGTTTAGTTAAGTGCAGATCTTACCAAATCCATGAAGAGAAATTGAATGATTTTCTTTAGTGGGCATCTGAACGTCAACCAGTAGTTTCTCCAAAGCTTCATTATCTTCCATAATTTGTATTTCTAAATTTCAACATCAGAGGTGAATATTTTTGTCATTTATGTGGTGTATTTACACACAGGTGTAGAAAACATTAGGCAAAGAAAGTGACAACATTATTTGGAACATTAAGGTCTATTCCCTCCTATTAGAAGGCCTTGTGATAACTCAGTTATCAAATGGTTTTCCAGTCTTAATCAGAACTTTGCTTTAAGGGAGCAAAGTACTGTACTCAGATTTTTCAATTATGAATATGAAAGAGCTGCAGTTAAACACTAAAATGTTCTGTTTTCATGAAAAAGGTTAAGTAAAAGCTTTGTATTTTTAAAGTTAAACTAACAGGAGGTGCATAAGTGTGTACATAGGAGTCCTGGGACTCTACCTGACTGGTGAACAGTTGGTTTATTCATTTCTGAAACATCCATCTTTTAAAAAGCAAATATCTGTTATAAATTTTGAAATAATAGTCAATTTGACAGCAATACATTATTATTATTGAGTCAATTTAACTGTGGGATTTGTTAAGTAAAATATGACCTTAAATGTCTTGATAATTATCAAGAATTTAGATTGTAATCAGAACAGTTAAGTATAGAGATTTTTTTCAGAAAAATGCTAATAAAAAAGGTGCTTCCAATAAACAATAAAAATATCTGATTATAAGCACAGAGACTCCTATTTTGCTAATCATTCTTTTTACTACTTATGCAGCTTTTCACAAAAATAACATGCCAGAAAACACAGAAAATTTTTAATAATATAGTGAAAACGAGAACAACCAATGAAAAGGTTGTATGCAAATGAGCTAATGAGAGTAGCCAATGAGCATACACATAGTGCCCATATACTGTCCACATAGTCCCAATTCATCCTCTTTCTTTTTGCTGCTTGTGCAGATAAGTACATTTATACAATACAATAAATATTTCCTTATTGTATGTTATTTATTTTAGTGCCTGTGTAATTTCCCTTATAAGTCTTTCTACTTCATTTTTCTAATTCAGTTTAACTTTCTGGTTTTAGGTTTCCCCTTCTCCCTTATAGTACTCTGTTTTTATACCATTTTATAGCTGCTTACAGCTTTTATGTCCTACTTTTGTGCTCCTTTTCCCGCCCTTTTGTTTACATCAGAGCTGACATTTAGTCAGACAGCTCACTGCTGCATCCCTCTCCGCTTGTCAGCTGTTCTAGTGGATACTTTGTAAGAGTTTTTCTCTTTCTATTTCTTCTCTGCATGTAATTATTTTTTCTCTCCACTAAGTGTACAGTTCCTAAATGTTTTTACCTCACTTTTTCCTTATTTCATTATGCACTCATTGTTGCTTCCCCAAAGCAGTTAAATATTAAATTAACCCTTGGTTCTCCACAATTATTATTTTAAAAAATTGTTAAATGTCTCAAAATTAAAATAATATGGAAATCTCTGTTAACTCTCTCAATGACAAATTGCCTAATTTTATATCCCAAACGGATAACAAAATTAACTCACTTATGGCAGTTATTAACCCTAATATTTCTGTAAATCCAAAACTAAACATTCATTATCTGCTTCCCCAAAGCAGTTAAAATCTTTAGGTCTGTCCCATCCAGACTCTCCTCCTGCACCTCTGCAAGACAACTCTTCTGCTGGCCAGCAGATTACCCTAGGCACCCGAACCCCTGATCATAAGAAGAGCCGTATATCAGGGCGTATTTTTCAGACTCTGACCTCACTAATTCTTTTAAAGAGATCAGTTTCTAACCTAAAGGCTCGTAAAAGACAATTTAATGATATTTCCTCTTCTGAGGAAGATTATTTTCTGATAATGAGCATTCTAATCATTCTGATGATTTCTCCTCTGATTTTTTAAAATATAAAAGACGCAAAAAGCCCATCATCATAATTTATCCCATAAAGATTTTTTTTTCTAGATTCCCTTGGTAACCCATTAACTAAGCCTGATGAATTACAGTATCCCCTTTTTTCTGAAGTTTCCCTCTAAAGAGATTGCAGATTATATGGACCATAAAAAAATCTGCTAGTTCTAAACTTAAATTAAATGCCCCAGACCCTCTCTCCCAAATGCCCAAGACCCTGTCTTGGTCCCCAAGGTTCTAATTTGAAAAAAAAGTTCTGACCTGCTCCTTCAGGCCTGTCAAAACAAACTTTTAGACACTACTGGTCCCATAGAAAAATGTTTGATTTAACAAAAGAGGCTATCGCCTCCAATTCTTCTCTAGACCCTTTTGTCATAAGAGAATGTATTTTAAGGTCTGTAGCCTTTCTGGGCAATGCTAACGAAGCGATCATTGCCGAAAGGAGGAGAAACATCATTAGAAGGTTAGACCCTAAGCTTTCTGATTTTTCCACTACCCAATGCTCCACCGATACTAATGGTCTACTTTTTGGAGACACTTATTTATTCAAAATGAATAATTATGCCAAAACTTTCAATACATTGTCTAAAACAAAATCAACTATTAAAAAGACCCTTTTATACATAGTCTAGTGTTTTTGACAGGGCCCGGAAAAGAAGGGTCAGTTTTCCCGGCCGCTCCAATTACAATGCATTCAATCCAAGGTCCCAATATTATTACTCCAATCAGTGCCAAACCCAAACACAAAACTCTTAATTTTTCCCCTTAAGAGGTCGTTCCTGGCCATAAAGGTCTTTCAGAACCAGAAGTCGTTCCAGAGCTCACTCAGGTAAATTTCTTCTTCCCCCCTTTTTACCCCAACAAAATAGGTGGCAGACTCACTGTGTTTTTCCCCAATTGGCAACTTATTACCTCAGATCCCTGGATTCTGCAAACCATATCTGGAGCCATAATAGATTTTCTCAAAACCCCTTGTCAATTATCTCTTCCAATTCGCATAAAATTCTCAAATCTAGACAAATGAGCCATAGATTCAGAAATGTCATCTCTGGCATCAAAACAGGCTATAGAATTGGTCCTCAGGGACAAGAACAGTTACCTATTCCTGGTCAAAAAAGAATGGTCTCTTTCGATCCGTGATCAGTCTCAGAACTTTGAATGCCTCTGTCCTTTATCACCACTTCAAATGGAGGGCATTTATCTTCTTCGAGATTGTCTCCAAGATCAAGATTGGTTGGTTTGTTTGTATCTAACTGATGCTTATACAGAAATGTGGAATTTGTTTACATGTATTTCATGTGTCTGACAAATATTCTGCGTACGTATTTTTTTTAATGTTTTTATTTTTTCAGAGGAAGACATTTAATCTTTTATTGAGGTTTTTAGAAATAACAACAACAAGAATAATGTGGCATTCCACATAAGTAACAAACATACAAGATGGAATCAGAATCAAGCCATAAAGTACATAGAAAATACTAGAAGAGGTACAGGACCTTGCGAGATCTAACACTGGATATTACTAGTCAGTTTTTTGTTTCCTGGGTAAATATGTATTGCTAAATATATAAAAACAATTTACTTACTTACGCCTAGATTTGGAGTTTTGCGCTAGAAGGGGTGCGTTAGCTACGCGTGCTTTTTTCTGGCCGCACCTTTTAAATACCGCTGGTATTTAGAGTTCACAGAATGGCTGTGTTAGGCTCCAAAAAAGGAGCGTAGAGCATAATTTACCACCACTGCAACTCTCAATACCCTTACGGACGCGGCCAACTTCAAAAACGTGCTCGTGCACGATTCCCCCATAGGAAACAATGGGACAGTTTGAGCTGAAAAAAAACCTAACACCTGCAAAAAAGCAGCGTTCAGCTCCTAACGCGGCCCCATTGTTTCCTATGGGGAAACACTTCCTAAGTCTGCACCCTAACATGTACCCCGAGTCTAAACACCCCTAACCTTACACTTATTAACCCCTAATCTGCCGCCCCCGCTATCGCTGACCCCTGCATATTATTATTAACCCCTAATCTGCCGCTCCGTACACCGCCGCAACCTACGTTATAGTTATGTACCCCTAATCTGCTGCCCCTAACCCCCACCGACCCCTATATTATATTTATTAACCCCTAATCTGCCGCCCCCAACGTCGCCGCCACCTACCTACAATTATTAACCCCTAATCTGCCGACCGGACCTCACTGCTACTATAATAAATGTATTAACCCCTAATCCACCTCACTCCCGCCTCACTAACCCTATAATAAATAGTATTAACCCCTAATCTGCCCTCCCTAACATCACCGACACCTAACTTCAAGTATTAACCCCTAATCTGCCGACCGGACCTCACCGCTACTCTATTAAATTTATTAACCCCTAAAGCTAAGTCTAACCCTAACACTAACACCCCCCTAAGTTAAATATAATTTAAATCTAACGAAATAAATTAACTCTTATTAAATAAATAATTCCTATTTAAATCTAAATACTTACCTGTAAAATAAACCCTAATATAGCTACAATATAAATTTTAATTATATTGTAGCTATTTTAGGATTAATATTTATTTTACAGGCAACTTTGTATTTATTTTAACCAGGTACAATAGCTATTAAATAGTTATTTAATATTTAATAGCTACCTATTTAAAATAATTACAAAATTACCTGTAAAATAAATCCTAACCTAAGTTACAATTAAATCTAACACTACACTATCAATAAATTAATTAAATACAATACCTACAAATAAATACAATTAAATAAACTAACTAAAGTACAAAAAATAAAAAAGAACTAAGTTACAAAAAATAAAAAAATATTTACAAACATTAGAAAAATATTACAACAATTTTAAACTAATTACACCTACTCTAAGCCCCCTAATAAAATAACAAAGCCCCCCAAAATATAAAAATGCCCTACCCTATTCTAAAATTAAAATAGAAAAGCTCTTTTACCTTACCAGCCCTTAAAAGGGCCATTTGCGGGGCATGCCCCAAAGAATTCAGCTCTTTTGCCTGTAAAAAAAAACATACAATACCCCCCCCCCAACATTACAACCCACCACCCACATACCCCTAATCTAACCCCAACCCCCCTTAAATAAACCTAACACTAAGCCCCTGAAGATCTCCCTACCTTGTCTTCACCACACCGGGTTCACTGATCGGTCCAGATGAGCCTCCAATGTCTTCATCCAAGCCCAAGCGGGGGCTGAAGAGTGACGTCCATCCTCCGACTGAAGTCTTGATCCAAGCGGCGAATGAAGAAGTCCATCTTCGGGCAGAAATCTTCATCCTATCCGGGCAGAAGAGGACATCCGGACCGGCAAACATCTTCATCCAGGCGGCATCTTCTATGTTCTTCCATCCGATGACGAGCGGCTGATCTTGAAGACCTCCGGCGCGGATCCATCCTCTTCGTTCGACGTCCAACTGAAGAATGAAGGTTCCTTTAAGGGACGTCATCCAAGATGGCGTCCCTCGAATTCCGATTGGCTGATAGGATTCTATCAGCCAATCGGAATTAAGGTAGGAAAATTCTGATTGGCTGATGGAATCAGCCAATCAGATTCAAGTTCAATCCGATTGGCTGATTGGATTAGCCAATCAGATTGAGCCTCGCATTCTATTGGCTGTTCCGATCAGCCAATAGAATGCGAGCTCAATCTGATTGGCTGATCCAATCAGCCAATCGGATTGAACTTGAATCTGATTGGCTGATTCCATCAGCCAATCAGAATTTTTCTACCTTAATTCCGATTGGCTAATAGAATCCTATCAGCCAATCGGAATTCGAGGGACGCCATCTTGGATGACGTCCCTTAAAGGAACCTTCATTCTTCAGTTGGACGTCGAACGAAGTGGATGGATCCGCGCCGGAGGTCTTCAAGATCAGCCGCTCGTCATCGGATGGAAGAACATAGAAGATGCCGCCTGGATGAAGATGTTTGCCGGTCCGGATGTCCTCTTCTGCCCGGATAGGATGAAGATTTCTGCCCGAAGATGGACTTCTTCATTCGCCGCTTGGATGAAGACTTCAGCCGGAGGATGGACATCACTCTTCAGCCCCCGCTTGGGCTTGGATGAAGACATCGGAGGCTCTTCTGGACCGATCGGTGAACCCGGTGTGGTGAAGACAAGGTAGGGAGATCTTCAGGGGCTTAGTGTTAGGTTTATTTAAGGGGGGTTTGGGTTAGATTAGGGGTATGTGGGTGGTGGGTTGTAATGTTGGGGGGGGGTATTGTATGTTTTTTTTTTACAGGCAAAAGAGCTGAATTCTTTGGGGCATGCCCCACAAATGGCCCTTTTAAGGGCTGGTAAGGTAAAAGAGCTTTTCTATTTTAATTTTAGAAAAGGGTAGGGCATTTTTTTTTGGGGGGGGGCTTTGTTATTTTATTAGGGGGCTTAGAGTAGGTGTAATTAGTTTAAAATTGTTGTAATATTTTTCTAATGTTTGTAAATATTTTTTTATTTTTTGTAACTTAGTTCTTTTTTATTTTTTGTACTTTAGTTAGTATATTTAATTGTATTTATTTGTAGGTATTGTATTTAATTAATTTATTGATAGTGTAGTGTTAGGTTTAATTGTAGATAATTGTAAGTATTTTATTTAATTAATTTATTGATAGTGTAGTGTTAGGTTTAATTGTAACTTAGGTTAGGATTTATTTTACAGGTAATTTTGTTATTATTTTAACTAGGTAGCTATCAAATAGTTATTAACTATTTAATAGCTATTGTACCTGGTTAAAATAATTATAAAGTTGCCTGTAAAATAAATATTAATCCTAAAATAGCTACAATATAATTATTCGTTATATTGTAGCTATATTAGGGTTTATTTTACAGGTAAGTATTTATCTTTAAATAGGAATAATTTATTTAATAAGAGTTAATTTTTTTCGTTAGATTTAAATTATATTTAATTTAGGGGGGTGTTAGTGTTAGGGTTAGACTTAGCTTTAGGGGTTAATACATTTATTAGAGTAGCGGTGAGGTCCGGTCGGCAGATTAGGGGTTAATAATTGAAGTTAGGTGTCGGCGATGTTAGGGAGGGCAGATTAGGGGTTAATACTATTTCTTATTGGGTTATTGAGGCGGGAGTGAGGCGGATTAGGGGTTAATAACTTTATTATAGTAGCGGTGAGGTCCGGTCGGCAGATTAGGGGTTAATTATTGTAGGTAGGTAGCGGCGACGTTGTGGGGGGCAGATTAGGGGTTAATAAATATAATATAGGGGTCGGCAATGTTAGGGGCAGCAGATTAGGGGTACATAAGTATAACGTAGGTGGCGGCGGTGTGCGGTCGGCAGATTAGGGGTTAAAAAATTTAATCGAGTGGCGGCGATGTGGGGGGACCTCGGTTTAGGGGTACATAGGTAGTTTATGGGTGTTAGTGTACTTTAGAGCACAGTAGTTAAGAGCTTTATGAACCGGCGTTAGCCCAGAAAGCTCTTAACTACTGACTTTTTTCTGCGGCTGGAGTTTTGTCGGTAGATTTATAACGCTCACTTCAGCCAAGACTCTAAATACCGGCGTTAGGAAGATCCCATTGAAAAGATAGGATACACAAATGGCGTAGGGGAATCTGCGGTATGGAAAAGTCGTGGCTGCAAAGTGAGCGTTAGACCCTTACCTACAAGACTCCAAATACCAGCGGTAGCCCAAAACCAGCGTTAGGAGCCTCTAACGCTGGTTTTGACGGCTAACGCCAAACTCTAAATCTAGCCGTAAGAGAACTATTTTTAACAATAGGTAATCTGTACATAGATATTAACAAAATAAGTAATGCTCATAGCCGATAAATGACATAATGAACTATATATATATATATATATATATATATATATATCCAAAGAATGGAGGGCACTCACAGGATTTAATGTAATCAGAATAATATTCAATATTTATTTTCCTTGTTAAAGGATCATTGTGATGTCAACGTTTCGGCCCACATCAGGGCCTTCATCAGGACAATGATTAATCTACGTACAGCGTGCGCCAATCGCACAGGTGCTCCCATAAAATTCAGGGCCTTCATCAGGACAATGATTAATCTCCGTACAGCGTGCGCCAATCGCACAGGTGCTCCCATCAAAATTCAGATCTGAATTTTTATGGGAGCACCTGTGCGATTGGCGCACGCTGTACGTAGATTAATCATTGTCCTGATGAAGGCCCTGATGTGGGCCGAAACGTTGACATCACAATGATCCTTTAACAAGGAAAATAAATATTGAATATTATTCTGATTACATTAAATCCTGTGAGTGCCCTCCATTCTTTGGACATAATTATTTCTTGAGGATAGCACCCGGGTTGTGAACACATTGCTGTGGATGGAGTGCTAGGGTACCGGCTACATATATATATATATATATATATATATATATATAGTGGAAATTAAGCCACTATAACTGAAACCTATAGTTTGTTTTATAATTATAGAGACCTCCTGAAATAATAATGGTCCACTCTTGGGCCCTTGTACAGTAGCATAGTTCGATGGAGGTAAACTAGGTAGATATTTAGCCACTCTTGTGTGTAGAAACAGCAGACAAGAGCCGCTCCAATAGGGGTCCTATGTGTCTAGGGTTAATAATCTGAACGATAAGAGAGATGAAAAATTATTATGGGCATAGGAGCACTGTAAAATAGAACAACAAGATGTACCCATATGACTTCTAAATTAAATATAACTAAAGCTGCTGTTTAGTGTAACATGGTCCCTTGGTTATACTAGGGCTTATTAAAAGGAAAATACTTAGTCCTAATCCAATGTAAATAAACATGCTAACTTGTGCAACACTACAAACATATAACAACAAATATCTGCATGAAACTCAGGGCAGACAAACATACTGCAGTTACTCAAATGTGGTACCAATACCCCTTATGCACCAGCACAGGGAGAGACGTTACTAGGTTGGAGAGCGACAGACACCTCTTATACTTATCTCGTATAGAAACACTTATGTACCTCGCTCCTTCTTCATTATGTAGTATGTTGCCTCAGCCACTGGCAACCTCTAAAACTGATGTGATTTGTGAATGTATTAAGAATAGGCACTCAAGTGGGTTCTGTTGCTCATCGCACTAAATATTTTTTGTGTGGAGGTACATGTAAATATAAATGTATATGGACCCTTAAACTAAGTCAGTAATTGTGCCTTAATGTGAATATCACTCTTCTCCTAACAAGAGAGTTAAGGTCACCCTAGCGACAAGTGACATTTAGAATCATACAGTATATGTGGTGGATGTTGAACTTATACACTTTAGGAGTCGTGAAAGAAACTAGAACCATAGAGGGCTAAAAAATGAGTTAAGCTAGTATTCCACTGCCGACACAGGCTCATTGTGGAAATACTATAAACAATTAAAAAGCAGAAGGATGTAGAACTTTCAAGGAAACAAGTAAATATTATAGGAAACTGGCATAACTAATTTAGATACTGTTGACAAGATTATTATTTTTATGTTATTTTGGTTTTAGTTTTAGCCCACTCCAGACCTTTGGTGAACTGGACAATATGTGGTGATAGTATTTCCGTGACACATGTTCTTCCATATCCCACAGAGTAGAGGCAGTAGGGAAGTAACTGTGGCTCTGGTTGATTGGCTGTCTAGACTCAGTTCATCTCCGTTTAGTATAGAAAGCCATGAGGATAGATTCTCTTGAGTTGTGCTGCTGTCTGCTGGAAAAAAAGATTTCAGGATCACTCTTAGAGACATTTGGAGCATGCAGTGTAATGTTATCTCCAGATAGCTCCTGGGGCAAGAAAGAAGATTTGATTTTAGAGCGAGAGTTCCAGCCCATAATGTAGGGTAGATCAACTGGTGGAATGATTTGCAACAGCTGCTTGTTATGTACGCTCTGTTTGAGGTCCTCAAAATGATCCTCCACGCTTTGAAGGACTACGCTCACCCATCTATCTAGAGACTCCATGTTACTACAAAGTTAAATGGCATCTGATCAGCTTTTAGTGTATATGTTACAGCGCACTAGTTAAAGCTTTCTGAGTATAGAATGTAAACCCAATTGGCGGAAAAATAGGAGGTGGGGGTTCAGCGGCCCTGATCATTAGCTCAGCAAATAGAGTGACATCTTTCTCAAGTCCTTTGAGCTGAAGCCGTGTGTTACACGTATGTGCAAGCGAGATAGGATAATATAGGATGGCCACTCGCACTACTTGGGAAGTTATAGTTTATGTACTCGCCTGTAATTTATGGGAAAGCAATCCGGTTTGCAGCTCCACTCCAGAAGCAAAAAGAAGTATGGCAGAGTAAAACATTGCTCAAAATCAGGGCCGTTTCATTTAGGAGCATTGCGCCACGGCTCCTGCTCAGTAAAATCACCCAAATTGTCGTCTTTGAGGTCGCTCTTGGGGGTGAAGTTTTAGGTGGATATCATAGGTTTTGTCTGCAGGATTCTTGATATAAATAAGTATTTTATGTTTGTGATTAGGAGCTTCAGGAAAACACGACCAATCTCTTCAGTGGCTAGCTCCGCCCCCACGTACGTATTTTTAATTCGAGAAGACAATATCCTCATGCATCATAACACGTTGGATGTACCACAAAGATTAATAACATCAATTATTTATATATATGCTATTAGTTTCTGATGCAGACACTGCTAATATATAGCATGCATATGGAGTGGCTGCACTAACAATTAATTGCTTTTTTCTTGGGACTGGCTCTAGGCTAAACCCTATGTAAAATCCTCAGATCAGGTCACCTTTACTCCTGTCAAGTATGAGCAAGACATTAATCCTTTGTACCAGATCTCTAATTTTTCTCCATCCACTGAAAATAACGTATAGAATGATGATGGCCCTTGAATAACAGTAACACTCATTGATTACTGATTTAGCCCCTCCTGGTTCTAGTAATGCGCACATACAGCAGATTTAACCCCATTTGTGCTAGTAACATACAGAATGATTACTTTGGCAGCCAGTAACACAAAAAGTTATGGCTTAACCCCTTTAGGTCATGCTGAAGAGATGCAGTGGGAGTGAAAAGATAATAAAACCACTGTAAGAATTTTACTTTTTAATCTCAGCCTTTTTAAAATGTATATCCTATTATTGTTTGCCAGTTTCCCCTTAAATAATTTTAAACAACTCAGGAGCATTATCTAACTGTTTTATATTAACCAGTATTTTGCTTTCCAGTTAGAATCGGTATCTAATTAGACAGTTTTTGTGTATGTTACTAAAGACATCAGTGGAATCTAAATACAAACTGCAGATTAAATAGACCTTCCCACCGGTATTTTAAAATATTCAGTGAAATATATAATTATTAATAATAATAATAATAATAATAATAATAAAAATAAAAAATAATCATTCTTCATACATAAAGCACAATCCAGCACAACCTCTATGGGACTCCAAGGAAACAATTGCATATACAGTTAAAGAGGTTCAGGCTTAAACAACATACACTATATGGCCAAGTATGTGGACTCCACTACATTAAAATCCCATGTTCCAGCCACACCCATTGCTAACAGGTGCATAAAATCTGGCACATATCTCCAAAGAAAAACATTGTGTCGTACAGAAATACTCAGTAATATTAAACATGGCATAAGATGCCACCTCTTCCGTTCTGTCAATTTCTTATAGGATACCATGTCTGCCAGTCTATCAATTTGTGCGATTTATGCCCTACTAGCTCTGCCCTGGTCAACTGTAAGTGCTATTATTTTGAAGTTGAAGCATCTAGGAGCAACAACAGTCCAGCCACAAGCTGGTAGATTACTCAAACCCACGCAGTGAGGACTGCTGAGTGCTGAAGCTTGTTGAGCATAAAGCATAAGGTTCCATACTACCTTTGGAAGCAATATCTGCACAAGAAATGTGCATTAGGAGCCTCGTGAAATGGCTTTCCACTTTCCAGAGTGGGTGTATATAAGCCTCACATAAACATGCACTATGCCAAGCATCAGCTGGAAAGTTTTCAAATACCCCTAACAGGCTAGATTTTTATGATATCTTAACTAATGCACAGGTGAAATAATCAGCTGATCTGTAATGATGATAGTTAAGATATCATGAAAATCTGGCCTGTTACTGGTACTTGAGGACTGGAGTTGAGAAACACTAGTGTAAAGCACTCTGCTACTGGAGTAGTGTAATGTGTCCCACTTCACTATTTGGTAGTCTGATGGAAGAATCTGGGTGAATAACTTTGGGATGAATTGGAACGCTGTTTGCAAGTCAAACATTTTTGTCCAACATCAGTGTCTGACAAAACAAATGCTTTAAAATATTGTGGAAAGTCATTCCACAAGAGTTGTGGCTGTTATAGCCGCAATGGATGGGCCAACACAATATTAATTCCCTTGGTTTTAGAATGGGATTTTCAACAAGCTCATATAGGTGTGACGGTCAGGTGTCCACATACTTTTGGCCATATAGTTTTTTTGCTGCTAAAGCACTGTTAGATCTTTCTTAATAATGTAACCAAACCCCAGCATGGTTCCCTTCCCAGTGTGGCATCCCTGATGGTTCATTTCCTATGGGGATGATTTTATGATAAATATTAACACATCTGTACATTTACTGGTGAGCTGGTGTTACCTTTATCATTGCTAGTGTTTCGAAGAGTGTAAATGGGTAATCCAGGACCTGTTTAAGAAACAGCTGTATTAAAATAATATTTTTGTAAATATGATGTTAATTGGTCATTCTTTTTTCACAATAATATTCTAGTTCACATAAAATTACAAAACGGCAAAATTGTATTCAGTAACGATTAACACATCCTAATTTATTAAAAATTATGAGTGTTGTGCTAAAAGTTAAGTGCAAGCAATACCGGGTTTATCACGGCTCTTTGCGTATGTCGGATGTAGCGCTTGCATTACAAGTTGAAAGTAAATGCTATCGCTTGAGCGCAATTTAATTTAATGCATGATGGGATAATGCGATCGCAGAGCTTTGGTTATCTGTTTCACAAAATGAAAGAGTGTCACAAAACACATCAAGAATAACACTATCTAATAAAAATTATTTTAAACAATATTGCACAAAAAAGTTATAAGGGCTCAAAGATATGAGAAAAAAAAAGGCAAAGGGCTTTAACATAGAGATACATACACATATACAAATATGTATGTGTATTTATATATATATATATATATATATATATACATACATAGACACACATATCTGTGTACATATGTATTTATATGTGCATATATGTATTTACATTCCCAAAGACAGCAGCACTCACCAGTCTTATTCAAATGTTCACATATTTATTGAAATCTCCCAAAAGGTACAAAAAAATCAAGACAATGTTTTGGGCCTGCTGCCCTTAGTCATGTCATGTACGGGCAGCAGGCCCGAAACGTTGTCTTGTATTTTTTGTACCTTTGGGAGATTCCAATAAATATGTTAACATTTGAATAAGACTGGTGAGTGCTGCTGTCTTTGGGAATTTACAGTCTTGTTTTCTGGGAGGTTTTGGTGTAGAACCTCAGACTTATTTGTACCACAGCTGAATTACATTATGCTGGACATTGCCTGTTTTTACATATATGTATTTACAGACATATATACACATATAAACACATAAATACATATGTACACATATATAGACATATGTATAAGTGCATTGGAGCCCTTTGCAGTCAAGTAGAGGAAAACATGAAAAAAAAAATATTTATGCAATATTCAAATTTAATAAATGTTTTAACTATGTATTTACTGTAATTATTTCACATTCCAATGTTCTGCACATAGCAGAATATGTTCTATGTATTTATAAATAGATATATATACAGGGAGTGCAGAATTATTAGGCAAGTTGTATTTTTGAGGATTAATTTTATTATTGAACAACAACCATGTTCTCAATGAACCCAAAAAACTCATTAATATCAAAGCTGAATAGTTTTGGAAGTAGTTTTTAGTTTGTTTTTAGTTATAGCTATTTTAGGGGGATATCTGTGTGTGCAGGTGACTATTACTGTGCATAATTATTAGGCAACTTAACAAAAAACAAATATATACCCATTTCAATTATTTATTTTTACCAGTGAAACCAATATAACATCTCAACATTCACAAATATACATTTCTGGCATTCAAAAACAAAACAAAAACAAATCAGTGACCAATATAGCCACCTTTCTTTGCAAGGACACTCAAAAGCCTGCCATCCATGGATTCTCTCAGTGTTTTGATCTGTTCACCATCAACATTGCGTGCAGCAGCAACCACAGCCTCCCAGACACTGTTCAGAGAGGTGTACTGTTTTCCCTCCTTGTAAATCTCACATTTGATGATGGACCACAGGTTCTCAATGGGGTTCAGATCAGGTGAACAAGGAGGCCATGTCATTAGATTTTCTTCTTTTATACCCTTTCTTGCCAGCCACGCTGTGGAGTACTTGGACGCGTGTGATGGAGCATTGTCCTGCATGAAAATCATGTTTTTCTTGAAGGATGCAGACTTCTTCCTGTACCACTGCTTGAAGAAGGTGTCTTCCAGAAACTGGCAGTAGGACTTGGAGTTGAGCTTGACTCCATCCTCAACCCGAAAAGGCCCCACAAGCTCATCTTTGATGATACCAGCCCAAACCAGTACTCCACCTCCACCTTGATGGCGTCTGAGTCGGACTGGAGCTCTCTGCCCTTTACCAATCCAGCCACGGGCCCATCCATCTGGCCCATCAAGACTCACTCTCATTTCATCAGTCCATAAAACCTTAGAAAAATCAGTCTTGAGATATTTCTTGGCCCAGTCTTGACGTTTCAGCTTGTGTGTCTTGTTCAGTGGTGGTTGTCTTTCAGCCTTTCTTACCTTGGCCATGTCTCTGAGTATTGCACACCTTGTGCTTTTGGGCACTCCAGTGATGTTGCAGCTCTGAAATATGGCCAAACTGGTGGCAAGTGGCATCTTGGCAGCTGCACGCTTGACTTTTCTCAGTTCATGGGCAGTTATTTTGCGCCTTGGTTTTTCCACACGCTTCTTGCGACCCTGTTGACTATTTTGAATGAAACGCTTGATTGTTCGATGATCACGCTTCAGAAGCTTTGCAATTTTAAGAGTGCTGCATCCCTCTGCAAGATATCTCACTATTTTTGACTTTTCTGAGCCTGTCAAGTCCTTCTTTTGACCCATTTTGCCAAAGGAAAGGAAGTTGCCTAATAATTATGCACACCTGATATAGGGTGTTGATGTCATTAGACCACACCCCTTCTCATTACAGAGATGCACATCACCTAATATGCTTAATTGGTAGTAGGCTTTCGAGCCTATACAGCTTGGAGTAAGACAACATGCATAAAGAGGATGATGTGGTTAAAATACTCATTTGCCTAATAATTCTGCACTCCCTGTAAATATACACATATATATTATATACCTCTTTCAGTTTTCCATGACCTAAAAGCCTGAAGACATCAGCAAGTAGTTGGGCATGATTCTGATACAGCGGCTACTTACCTCATATTGATTGAGGTTTTAAGAAGTAAGTGTGTGGTGATTGGGGCTTTGTACCCCAGATTGTATTATTCTAGTACCATACTATTTACATCTGTTTATGATTCTACCTATGAAGGAAGGCGCAGACACTCAGTCTTTTGTATATATCCTTTAACCTGGTAAAGATCTTTGGGGAATCTTCATATCTATTTTGTTTCTGCTGCCTCCTATTGGATTTATCAAATCCTGTGGACTTATGAATTTATTATTATAATAATATATATTTTTTTGTATTTCTGTATATATATATATATATATATATATATATATATATATATATATATATATATATATATATATATATCATTCTTAACAATATTTTTTTAAATAATACTTTGTATTTATGTTCATTTATTAATTTGAATACTATATATATCATTATTACTACATAAGTGTGTGTTTTTTATAGTATAATGTATTTTATGTGTGTAGCGAGGTAAAACATTCTCTTGTCTGAAATATATATACAGTATATATTTGTTCACAGTTGTTTGAATGTGAGCCTGTATTGTGTGGCTGTTTAGGGACCCAGGTTTTTGGAAGAGACCTTGACGAAGTACCTGGGCTTTTCCCATTTGGCCAGATGTGGTAACTAACTCTTCCATTTCTGCTTTTTATCTTAGTTGAGAGCTTGTGAGTGAGTGCTGGACTTTCTCTGTGTGCTATATTAATGTATTATTTTTTTGTAATTTTCCCTGTTTGAGCCTTGCACCCAGGCCTGTCTGGGGTTAACTGCCTGCGACTCTGGTGACAGTGAAGCTTCCTTAGAGTGCTGTTTTGCACCCAGGACTTTGCATGTTACAGGGTCATAGGATGTGTACCCGGTCCGGCCTGAGAGTGCTGACCCCACCAGTGTTTTGTATATGTTTGGGGAGATTGCATAAGCCTGTGCACCCTCCATTTTTTCACAGTTGTTTGAATGTTAGCCTGCATTGTGTGGCTGTTTAGGGACCCAGGTTTTTGGAAGAGACCTTGACGAGGTACCTAGGCTTTTCCCATTTGGCCAGATGTGGTAACTAACTCTTCCATTGCTGCTTTTTATCATAGTTGAGAGCTTGTGAGTGAGTGCTGGACTTTCTCTGTGTGCTATATTAATATATATATATATATCTATAGATATAGATATATATTGTACCAAAACACAATCAGATATATGTAGAAATATTTATTTATAAATAAATAAAAGATATTCTTCTATGTGATAAAGATTTGTGAAATATTCATATTTTCATGTCGGATTAGCGAACTTGAGGAAATGCGATTGGATTTGCGTGCGAGTAGGGTGTTACTTTCCCCCCCACACTTTTTTGCTCCATTGACTTCTATTGGGGAAAACATTGATGCGCATGCGATTTTCTAACTTTGGCTTTTTACTTTCAACTTGTTATATAAGAGCTCACTCAATTGGAAGCTAGAACAGCGCTCTACTTGTAATCTGGCCCTCTGTCTGAAAACAGTGGGTACGCTGAAATCATTATAACTATCCTGTATTCAGATTTGTGGTGGGTGCATACAAATGTAATTAGTACAGTTTCACTGGATACTAAGGGACTGATGATTTAAAACTCGCTGGCATGGAGGGAAACTGCACAAATCCTTGGTTTTTTTAGCATTATACTGTAATATTAGTGTATCTCCTATACATTCAGAGCTCTGTATATCTAAATAACCAATTATCAAGCTAAAAGTTGCATTTCTACTGCTTTATACTCACCATTGCAATTGAGAGAGTAATACTTAGAATTTTTGCTAAAATAAGCAGAAAACTGCTGGCATCTTTCTGGTCGCACATTGCATGTAATACATTGAGATTTCTGTTGACTACCACCGAGTTGTATTCTATTGAAAGAAACATTGATTTAAATAAATAATGATGAACACATTACTATTATTGGTATAAATATTTATTTTATTACTATTAATGGAAACCAGTATTTAGGAAAAAGTAAACATGCAATAATACAACACGTTATTGGCTGAAAGAATAAACAAAATATTGATCCTTATAAAGCATCCAACAATTGTTGAGATTTTGAATGTGTTTACCCATTCTGTGTTAATTTAACAAATTAGGATCATACTTTGTATATTTCTCTGTATCTTTCACCAATTCCATTTCACTTCTTATTATCTCCATTGTAAACTAAAACTGACAGTTTCAGAAAGTGGGAAGGACAGGGCAGTTGCCTGGACTGAACAGGGGAGTTCCCAGAGTATGTAAGCTCTCTCACAAATCTTGTGCAATTATGTAAGCATTTTAAACAAGCTGGTCTCACTGAGTTTCTCTTTGGGAAAATGAAGATTTTGAATGTGTTTACCCATTTATCATCTATCTGTCTATCATCAATATGTCTGTCTGTCTTTCTATTAATTTGCATGTCTGCATGGCAATCCACCTGCATCTCTATTTTTTCATTTATCTTTAAGTTTGTCAAATTAATCTTTATGTATGAAGTACAGACTACTTCATGATATGACAGTTTTGTTACAATTACACTTTGTGCTTTGTATTTTTTTATACTTTACATTTCAGATTGGTTCCTTTCAGTATTATTGATCATACTTTGCATATTTCTCTGTATCTTTCACCAATTCCATTTCACCTCTTATTATCTCCATTGTAAACTAAAACTGACAGTGGGAGGGAAAGGGCAGTTGCCTGGACTGAACAGGGAAGTTCCCAGAGTATGTAAGCTCTCTCACAAATCTTGTCAAATGATGTAAGCATTTTAAACAAGCTGGTCTCACTGATTTAACTTGCCAGCTGTATGCAGGTGGAGTTTGTTTAAAATTCACAATACACTTATTGTAACTAAGAGACAAGTAATATATACTAAACTATAGGCAAAAGCGAGTTCATTTGTTAATTCATACCAACTGAGTTTTTATATCATCCCCATCTGCACTCTAGTTACTTTCTTTCTCCTATGTGACATTTTGTATCCCAGAGAGCTTTACTACTACTTGAAGACATCTCTCATCAATCTGAGACTTCCAGATTCCGCACTTTTTCTTAGAAAACTCAGTGAGTTTAGCTCTTGTGAATTCTGAATGATAATTTCTCTCCAAACTAGAGACTGTTTGATTATCTGGCCCATAAAAAGGTAATGAAGCTCTTTGGGAAACTAAAGCTTTATCAGTTTTATTTTAAATACAAGAAATGCAAATTGCAATGTAATTTGTAAAAGATACACATAAATATGCAAAGTATTATCATAATTTGTTACAGAAACTGTGGCACCATAATCAGAATTTGTAAAATCACAATCCTAAATACACTGCTGTGTACAAAATAAAAATCAAAATAGAAAGTGCAAAGTTTAAATGTAATAACATTTAATCTGAAGTGTAAAGTAATATAGAATACAAGCACAAAGTATAAATGCAGCAGAACTGTCATGTCATGCAGTGCTATGCTGCATTGGACTTGTCTCTCCATCACATACAGAAAAACATTAAATACCCCTTGGAGAAGTATAGCAAAATTTGCCTTTTGAAAATTTCACTTGGGATTTTGTAGTACGTCTCCCTCATTTCACCTGAGTAGAGAGCTTCTGATCATCAGGCCCTAAAAGTGAATGGATTATAAATCTACATGCTTAGAAAACCAGATACTCAACCTGATTCTTATATTTAGTGAACAGTGTTAAAGTATCTTATTATCATGGTTTATTTCTATCTGCAGTAACACTTTACAATAAAAAAACAAACAAACCTATCATTACAATAAATAAAACCCTAACATTACAATTAAAAAAAAACTAACATTACAATAAAAATACACCCCTAACAGAATAAAAAAAAAAAACTTGTTACAATACATAAAAAAACTAACCTTACAAAAAGTAACAAATTAACAAAAATAAAAGAGTTATGCCTATTCTAATACCCCAAAATAAAAAGCACCCCAAAATAAAAAATACCCTATTCTAAAAATATACTACAAATAGCCCTTAAAACGGCCTTTTGTTGGGCATTGCCCTAAACTGATCAAACTGTTTTACAGAAAAAAACACTCCAACCTTCTAACATTAACCCCCCTCACCCCCCAAAATAAATCTAAAAATAAATCTGAAAAGAACATTTGGCTTGGCATTGCCATTAAAAGGGTATTTAGCTCTTTTGTTACCCATAACAAAAACCCTAATCTTAAAAAAGATGATGGCGCTCCATCTTCATCCCAGTGGTGCTTTTTCTTCATCCTTGTCGGCACTCCATCTTCTTCCCTTCATCCCAGTTGTGGTTGCAGAGGTGGTGGTGACAGTGGTTCCCATCTTCTGACCTTGAACACGGGAGTCCTTTTCATGTGGTCACCAGCAGCACACTGAGGCCTAGATTTGGAGTTTGGCGGTAGCCGTGAAAACCAGCGTTAGAGGCTCCTAACGCTGGTTTTAGGCTACCGCCGGTATTTGGAGTCATTAAAAAAAGGGTCTAACGCTCACTTTTCAGCCGCGACTTTTCCATACTGCAGATCCCCTTACGTCAATTGCGTATCCTATCTTTTCAATGGGATCTTTCTAACTCCGGTATTTAGAGTCGTGCCTGAAGTGAGCGTTAGAAATCTAACGACAAAACTCCAGCCGCAGAAAAAAGTCAGTAGTTAAGAGCTTTCTGGGCTAATACCGGTTCATAAAGCTCTTAACTACTGTGCCCTAAAGTACACCAACACCCATAAACTACCTATGTACCCCTAAACTGAGGCCCCCCCACATCGCCGACACTCGATTAAATTTTTTTAACCCCTAATCTTCCGACCGCCACCTACGTTATACTTATGTACCCCTAATCTGCTGCCCCTAACACCGCCGACCCCTATATTATATTTATTAACCCCTAACCTGCCCCCCACAACGTCGCAGCCAGCTACCTACAATAATTAACCCCTAATCTGCCGACCGCAAAGAGCCGCCACCTACATTATAGCTATGTACCCCTAATCTGCTGCCCCTAACACCGCCGACCCCTATATTATATTTATTAACCCCTAACCTGCCCCCCACAACGTCGCAGCCAGCTACCTACAATAATTAACCCCTAATCTGCCGACCACAAAGAGCCGCCACCTACATTATAGCTATGTACCCCTAATCTGCTGCCCCTAACACCGCCGACCCCTATATTATATTTATTAACCCCTAATCTGCCCCCCTCAACGTCGCCTCCACCTGCCTACACTTATTAACCCCTAATCTGCCGAGCGGACCGCACCGCTACTATAATAAAGTTATTAACCCCTAATCCGCCTCACTAACCCTATAATAAATAGTATTAACCCCTAATCTGCCCTCCCTAACATCGCCGACACCTAACTTCAATTATTAACCCCTAATCTGCCGACTGGAGCTCACCGCTATTCTAATAAATGTATTAACCCCTAAAGCTAAGTCTAACCCTAACACTAACACCCCCCTAAGTTAAATATAATTTTAATCTAACGAAATTAATTAACTCTTCTTAAATAAATTATTCCTATTTAAAGCTAAATACTTACCTGTAAAATAAATCCTAATATAGCTACAATATAAATTATATTTATATTATAGCTATTTTAGGATTAATATTTATTTTACAGGTAACTTTGTATTTATTTTAACCAGGTACAATAGCTATTAAATAGTTAAGAACTATTTAATAGCTAAAATAGTTAAAATAATTACAAATTTACCTGTAAAATAAATCCTCACCTAAGTTACAATTAAACCTAACACTACACTATCAATAAATAAATTAAATAAAATACCTATAATTATCTACAATTAAACCTAACACTACACTATCAATAAATAAATTAAATACAATTCCTACAAATAAATACAATGAAATAAACTAACTAAGTACAAAAAATAAAAAAGAACTAAGTTACAAAAAATAAAAAAATATTTACAAACATTAGAAATATATTACAACAATTTTAAACTAATTACACCTACTCTAAGCCCCCTAATAAAATAACAAAGCCCCCCAAAATAAAAAAATGCCCTACCCTATTCTAAATGACTAAAGTTCAAAGCTCTTTTACCTTACCAGCCCTGAACAGGGCCCTTTGCGGGGCATGCCCCAAGAAGTTCAGCTCTTTTGCATGTAAAAAAAAACATACAATACCCCCCCCCCAACATTACAACCCACCACCCACATACCCCTAATCTAACCCAAACCCCCCTTAAATAAACCTAACACTAAGCCCCTGAAGATCTCCCTACCTTGAGTCGTCTTCACCCAGCCAAGCCAAATTCTTCATCCAAGCGGAGCAAGAAGAGGTCCTCCATCCAGTAGAAGTCTTCATCCAAGCGGTGCAGAAGAGGTCTTCCATCCGATTGAAGTCTTCATCCAAGCGGCATCTTCTATCGTCATCCATCCGGAGCGGAGCGGCAGCATCCTGAAGACCTCCAACGCGGAACATCCATCCTGGCCGACGACTGAACGACGAATGACGGTTCCTTTAAATGACGTCATCCAAGATGGTGTCCCTTGAATTCCGATTGGCTGATAGGATTCTATCAGCCAATCGGAATTAAGGTAGGAATATTCTGATTGGCTGATGGAATCAGCCAATCAGAATCAAGTTCAATCCGATTGGCTGATCCAATCAGCCAATCAGATTGAGCTCGCATTCTATTGGCTGTTCCGATCAGCCAATAGAATGCGAGCTCAATCTGATTGACTGATTGGATCAGCCAATCGGATTGAACTTGATTCTGATTGGCTGACTCCATCAGCCAATCAGAATATTCCTACCTTAATTCCGATTGGCTGATAGAATCCTATCAGCCAATCGGAATTCGAGGGACGCCATCTTGGATGACGTCCCTTAAAGGAACCGTCATTCGTCGTTCAGTCGTCGGCCAGGATGGATGTTCCGCGTCAGAGGTCTTCAGGATGCTGCCGCTCCGCTCCGGATGGATGACGATAGAAGATGCCGCTTGGATGAAGACTTCAATCGGATGGAAGACCTCTTCTGCACCGCTTGGATGAAGACTTCTACCGGATGGAGGACCTCTTCTTGCTCCGCTTGGATGAAGAATTTGGCTCGGCTGGGTGAAGATGACTCAAGGTAGGGAGATCTTCAGGGGCTTAGTGTTAGGTTTATTTAAGGGGGGTTTGGGTTAGATTAGGGGTATGTGGGTGGTGGGTTGTAATGTTGGGGGGGGGTATTGTATGTTTTTTTTTACAGGCAAAAGAGCTGAACTTCTTGGGGCATGCCCCGCAAAGGGCCCTGTTCAGGGCTGGTAAGGTAAAAGAGCTTTGAACTTTAGTAATTTAGAATAGGGTAGGGCATTTTTTTATTTTGGGGGGCTTTGTTATTTTATTAGGGGGCTTAGAGTAGGTGTAATTAGTTTAAAATTGTTGTAATATTTTTCTTATGTTTGTAAATATTTTTTTATTTTTTGTAACTTAGTTCTTTTTTATTTTTTGTACTTTAGTTAGTTTATTTCATTGTAGTTATTTGTAGATATTGTATTTAATTAATTTATTGATAGTGTAGTGTTAGGTTTAATTGTAGGTAATTGTAGGTATTTTATTTAATTAATTTAATGATAGTGTAGTGTTAGGTTTAATTGTAACTTAGGTTAGGATTTATTTTACAGGTAATTTTGTACTTATTTTAACTAGGTAACTATTAAATAGTTCTTAACTATTTAATAGCTATTGTACATGGTTAAAATAATTACAAAGATGCCTGTAAAATAAATATTAATCCTAAAATAGCTACAATGTAATTATAATTTATATTATAGCTATATTAGGATTTATTTTACAGGTAAGTATTTAGTTTTAAAAAGGAATAAGTTATTTAATAAGAGTTAATTTATTTCGTTAGAATAAAATTATATTTAAATTAGGGGGTGTTAGGGTTAGGGTTAGAATTAGCTTTAGGGGTTAAAAAATTTATTAGAATAGCGGTGAGCTCCGGTCGGCAGATTAGGGGTTAATTATTGTAGGTAGCTGGCGGCGACGTTGTGTGGGGCAGATTAGAGGTTAATAAATATAATATAGGGGTCGGCGGTGTTAGGGGCAGCAGATTAGGGGTACATAAGGATAACGTAGTTGGCGGCGCTTTGCGGTCGGCAGATTAGGGGTTAATAAGTGTAGGTAGGTAGCGGCGACGTTGTGGGGGGCAGATTAGGGGTTAATAAATATAACATAGGGGTCGGCGGTGTTAGGGGCAGCAGATTAGGGGTATATAGGGATAATGTAAGTAGCGGCGGTTTACGGAGCGGCAGATTAGGGGTTAATAATAATATGCAGGGGTCAGCGATAGCGGGGGCGGCAGATTAGGGGTTAATAAGTGTAAGGTTAGGGGTGTTTAGACTCGGGGTACATGTTAGGGTGTTAGGTGCAGACGTAGGAAGTGGGCTGCGTTAGGAGCTGAACGCGGCTTTTTTGCAGGTGTTAGGTTTTTTTCAGCTCAAACAGCCCCATTGTTTTCTATGGGGGAATCGTGCACGAGCACGTTTTTGAGGCTGGCCGCGTCCGTAAGCAACTCTGGTATCGAGAGTTGGAGTGGCGTTAAATATGCCTCTACGCTCCTTTTTTGGAGCCTAACGCAGCCATTCTATGGACTCTCAATACCAGAGTTATTTTAAAGGTGCGGCCAGAAAAAAGCCAGCGTTAGCTACGCGGGTCGTTACCGACAAAACTCTAAATCTAGCCGTGAATTTTGAATCTGAGGTATCACTTTTACATCGGGGTACTCTTGCTTTCTTATTGGCTGATTCATGGCATGTTCAAATCCAACTCAGCCAATAGGAAAAGCTTGCATTCTATTGGCTGATTGGATTTTCAACATGCAAATCAACCAAAAGAAATGTAAGGGTAACCCAATATAAAAGGGGTACCTCACATTCAAAATTAAGTGTGTGGCTGGTGACTGCATGAAGAGGACCTCCGTGTTCAAGGTTGCATGATGAGGACCACAGCTACCACCGCCGCCACCACTGGGATGAAGATAAGAAGATGGAGTGGTGTCGGGATGAAGATGGAGCGCCGCCGCCATTATCTTCGTTGATTACCATCTTGGGGTTTAGTTGTAGGTTTTGTTTTTGTTTTTTTTTAAATATTTTTTTATTGAGGTTTTTACATTACAAACATAAAACATAATACACCTTTTTGATAAAAGAAAAACATACAGACAAAATTGACCGAAACATTTCGGCAGCTATATAAAACAGTGATGAAAGGCTAATGAAACCTCGATTTTTCAATAAAATATCATAAATGACTGACCAGTTGGATAATTAGTTTCAGGCCCAATGGACCAAATTTATAGAAAATAAAAGATAACTGATGGTCAGATGGACAGCTCTTTAGGAGCTTCAAGAGGAAAAGTAATGTGTATATAGTAAGGGGGGGGGGGATTCAGCAGGTAAGCACCGCTATATATATGGGGGAGAGGGTGGAGGGCGGAGCCGTATATATAAATGAGTATTTTAAGGAACTTGGCGGAAACTCAAAAGTTTTTTTTTTCTTCTTTTATCTATAGGCTAAACTGACATTACGAGTCATATGGTATTTGGCAACTTGACGCAAATGTGAGCATGTAATAGGAAATGTAAACTATGAATTAATAGAACATCTGCCTCATATGGAGAAACAAACAAAAAAAATAAAAAAAAATAAACATGACTTAGATAAGAGGAGCTAGTCATTGCATATACTCTCACTGAACAGTAAAGGCATTATAAAGCTCTGATGTAAGCAAGTAGCCTCAGACTCTAGGCAAAGGCAAGAGCAAAACATATAAACAATAAGTAACACCATAGCAGTTGTATAACATTTCTTAGCCTCCTATAAGTTAACATTTACAGCAGAGTAACTCCTAGTCTACTACTAACCTACTAGATGAACCTGTCACATAATCTTTCAAGCATGCTCAGAGAGAGTTTGGATAACCCTCTTATAAGACTGTAGAATACTAGCGAAGTGTAATATATATGTGCCACGAGAGCTAAACACCTAGAGGAGATAATATAAAACACAAACATACTAGCGTGGTGTAATATACATGTGCCGTAATAGCTGAGTATCTGTAGGAAGTAATATAAAATTCAGACATACTAGTGCAGTGTAATATACATATGTCATAATAGCTGAATATCTAGAGGAGGTAATGTAAAACACAGACATACTAGTGCCGTGCAATATACATGTGCCATAATAGCTGATTATCTAGAGGAGATAGTATAAAACACAAAGATACTTGCGCAGTGTAACTTATATGTGCCGTCATATCTGAGTATCCATAGGAGGTAATATAAAGTTCAGACATACTAGTGTAGCGCAATATGCATGTGCCATAATAACTAAATATCTAGAGGAGGCAATGTAACGCACAGACATACTAGCGTAGCGCAATATACATTTGCCATAATAGGTAAACACCTAGAGGAGATAATGTAAAACACAAACATACTAGCGCAGCGTAATATTCATGTGCCGTAATAGCTGAGTATCTGTAGGAAGTAATATAACATTCAGACATACTAGTGCAGTGCAATGTACATGTGCCATAATAGATGAATATCTAGAGGAGGCAATATAAAACACAGACATACTCACGCAGTACACCATACCTGCGCCATATGAGCCATGGAACTGAATTATCTATTTGTTATGAGCCATGTATAATCGCATTGGGGGTATATAAGAGTATATATATTTATATAGGTAAATGGATGTAATTATAAGAACCAAGAGCAAGGTGTCAGGCTATCTTATTCCTAAATGCTAAGTGATACAAACATAAAACCCTGACAGCATAATCAAAAAAGGAACATAAAAATTTAAAACATTGGGAGAACTGTGGATTAATAATAGTGTGCAGGTGCTGACTAAATAATTCCAATAACATAAATAGTCCAGTCTCTGACATAGGATACCAGAGTTTGTATGTCCCTTATAAAACAGGTCTTACATAACATCTGTATAGATTCAGGTGGGTACAGAATCTAAGACTATCGCTTTAGTAGTAGGCCCTCATCATGGATCCTAAAGGAGTCAGTCATATGGCCAGGTAAAGGAATGCTTAGGGGCAAACAGTAGGCATGTAAGAAGAAAATATCAGTTGATATAAGTTTAACCCACTCCAGACCTGGAGTGAGTAGGAATTAAACATTCAGTCATGGTAAGACAAAATCATCCAAGCCTGTAAAACCTAAGCATGGTCCTAACAAACAGGGGTTACTATATAAACCTACCTAGGCCCTAGGGAGATCAATTATCTTCAAGTGCTAGTATCTAAACTCCATATTCTACAGACCTAAGGGGCAATACATGGTTAGCAAACAGCATATTAAGTTCCCTAAATCGATCCCAAGTTTATCTAGGTGCAAGGTAAATATATAAACCAGAATTGTGCTTAGTAAATACAATAAACAACATTTCAATCATGCTCCCAACAATGTTAAACTGTGGAATGGAGAAGTTGCTAAGTACACAGTAGATAATGTTCCGTTGGCTAAGAATACTTATAGGAAGACCATAAACAATGCGGAGACATCACCAATAATACAGTTCTGTGCAAGGGGTATGGATATTAAAATATAACGAATACTAAGAAATATAACTTTGTGTGGATAATGTCAAGAGCAGTCCATATTGATGAGAATGTCTGAGTAACAACAACAGTGGGCAGTTCAAATGTCGATGAAAGAGAAAAAAAAAAGGAACCTTAACATGTTCACTTGAGGAGACTTTATATGAAGTCTGCTGGTAGAATGCAACATTTGCAAGAGGGAGATAGTTATGGGGGCCGTTCCTTTCTGGTGTACAGCACAGACCAACAGTCCGGATTTCTCTCTCCCATGCTGCAGATATATATTGAACACCCCCCAGGGTCCCACAACCACAACCGTAACCATGGATATGTCTGCTGACCGTTTCTCGAATTATTGCAGGCTTCCAGATGGGTCAAATAATAGCTAGATCTGGGGCTATGTTCATTCACCTTTGCCAAGTGCCTCTCATATAGAGAACGAGAGCTTAGGGTAAGAATATCTGCCTTCGCTGAGTAGGCCATCTGACGTCCCACTGTGACCTCTGCCTTGGCGCTGTAAGCAAGAGAGGTTTGCGTTTGACCTAAGTGGAGGGTTTTCACTGTGTGCTCAATCTTCTCACAGTGTGATCCACTGCTTTGTGGTGAGTAGACCCGTTCCTCACATGTCATCGCCGCCTCTGGAGAGCTATCGGGCAACTTAGTAGATGTCAGGGGGGCAGAATAGGAAAACGCAGACTTGATGTCTTCGATAAGCTCCTCTGTTTGGCGATCCAGCCGGTCTGCTAGAGCTCGGAGTAGGGAACTTAGCTGGTGTTCCATCTTTGATCAAGTAGTGTCAGATTCCTTGCAGCGTATATAGACTAGAGTATCTGTAAAGATGTCACGGCAGCACTTGTTCTCTGGAAGGCCTATGAGTCCACACGAGGGTTGGAAAACGGCTGCAGTAGAGGCATAGTCCCCATTCCAGGTATAGTTAGATATAGCGCATATTTGTCGCCTCTGCGGGGATATAGGAGGTTCAGTCAGTTCAGTGAGAGCCTCTGGAAGCAGTTATACATCTTTGAGATATGTTTAAATGGCAGGTTGGCCAAGAAATCTAGGTAAAATATTATCCTTTACCGGAGCAGTAGTAAAATGCTGCTTCTGGGCTAGCTCCGCCAGGTTTTTTTTTTTTTAAGATTAGGGTTTTAGTTTTAAAAAAATTAAAATGGGCAGCAAATGAGCTAAATGCCGTTTAAAGGGCAATGCCCAGCTAAATGCCCTTTTCAGGGCACTTTTTAGATTAGGTTAATGTAAGCGTTTTTTTTTTTCTGTGAAATAGCTTGACCCCTTTAGGAAATTGCCCTAAAAAGGCTCTTTTAAGTAATTTTTTTGTTTTTTTGTAATGTTAGGTTTTTTATTTTAATAGTAATGTTATTTTTTATATTTTAAGTGGTAAGATTAGATTTTTTTTTCATTTAACAGATAAGTTTTTAATTTTTAAAGGGAAGTTGTTGTTTTTTTGGTAAATATAGGGTTAGTTTATTTTGGGTTAACTTAGGGGGTGTTAATTTAGGGGGTCTAGATGTTAGTGGGTTATCTTGCGATGTGGGGGGTGTGGTGTTTTAGGGGTTAATATTATAGTGGAGGTTTTGCAAAGTGGTGGCTGGCAGTTTAGCAGTGGCATATTTAGGTTTTGTGCTGCCCTAGGCACCCAAAATTCTGCTGCCCCCCCCAGGTTTTAGGCTTTTTTTGGCCATAATATTTTTTGGTGAGGGTGTAACGTGCCTTTTTTTCCCATGGCATTTACAAAGTAAATGTTCATGTGAAAATGCACGTGTGTGTGTGTTCTGTGTGTATATGGTAAGTGTTTATGGTGTGGGTGTGTGTGTAGTGCAGTGTGTAGTGAGTGTCTGTGTTCTATATTATTTATTTACCACTAGCTGTGAGTCACTAATGTCCCTGATTTGTGCTGTCATTTACTTCCCTGTATACACCAGGTGCTTCTTTTTATTTCCTCTACCTGATTGCACCTATTTTCCTGCCTCTTACAAATGATTCCCGTCTTCTACCTATTTAGATTTTTTCCCTAATGCTCCAGTCTCTGTCCCGCCTTCCTTCACAGTCACTGGAAACTCTGCTCTCTGCTGCCCCTTGTGGCCATCTTCTAGCATTGCACACCAGCTGCTCCCAGAGAATCACAATGCACTCACTTCCCCAGTGATCTGATCACGAGGCCGCCATAGGTTGTGAGGATCAGGATGTTAGTGAGGAGGACACTGAGAAGGCTGGCGAGGAAGGTCAATGCAGGGTTTCCTCGCAAGAGAGTATTACAGTTCTGGAGATGTGCTGGGACGGACACAAGCAGCCCGGAGACAGTGAGGGGAACACGTGATTCTCAAGGGACATGAAACCAGAGGGCACCCCGTTCACCTCTGAATGTCCCCAAACAGCTGCCACCAGAAACGCAGTTGCTGCTCTTACCTGCCCACAGCCCTGCACAAAATCATTTTGTTTTATATCCACAGTCAGTCATTGCAGCGGCCGGGGCAATTTGCCACCCTAGGCACGGGCCTTGTTGGCCTAGGCCTTAATACGCCCCTGCAGTTTAGGGAATAATAGTGTAGAAGCTTACTTTGCGGTGGGGTGTGTGGCAGTTTAGAGGTTAATAGTGTAGTGGAGACTTTGTGATGTGGGGGCTGGTGTTTTAGGGGTTAATAATGTAGAAGCTTACTTTGCAGTGGGTTGTGTGGCGGTTTCTGGGTTAAAAGTGTAGTTGAGACTTTGCGATGTGGGGGGCTGGCGGATTAGAGGTTAATAGTGTAGTGGAGATTTTGCGGTGGGCTATGTAGCGGTTTAGGGGTTATTAGAGTTAGGGTATTATGGCGATTCAGGTTAGTGCGTGAGTAGTGTTTTGTATTTTTTTTTTTTGTTCCTTTGACTTCTATGGGACAATAGGTTATTGTGTGAGCAATATTTTAACTGCGCTAGTGGTAAACCTTTTTGCGCTAATCGGGTTAGCGCTGGAGCAATACGTTTTTACTTTCAATTCGTAATACCAGAGCAACCCGACTTGCGCAAAAGGTTTACTGCTGGCGCAGTTAGCACTCTAGCAAAAGCGCTAGTTAGCGCTCCAAATTGTAATCTGGCCCTAAATGTTGAGATATCTAAAGACTGGATTTGACCTCTTATATCAAATTACTTTAATGGCACTGGTTTGGTGACATGGACATTTGAAACATTATTATGAAGAGTCACAAATCAAAGAACTGTTGAGAATCACTATCAGATTTACTCTACAGGATTAAAAAACGTTTTGAGCGTCAACAAGGGCAGACGTTTTGAGGGGTGATGTTTACATTTTACTATGTTTCTCCTTACAGGTCTATTTTTTTCTAGTTTCATCTTTAGCAGATTTTATATTTGCCTGTAGAATATGCATAGTCATGTTTAACTTATTCACAATTATGGGCTAGTGGATCAGTATTTTTGCGCTCCCGCTCGCACGTTAATCCTGCTAGAAGTAGTACGAGTGTTACAAGTTGAAAGTAAAAAATTTTCACACCCTATGTGAAAAACATTGGAATGTCAAATACTTACAGTACAAACATACGGCTAGATTACGAGTCTTGCGTTAGGGTTAAAAATCAGCGTTGACTTGAGAGGTCCCAATGCTGCTTTTTTCCTAACGCTGGTATGACGAGTCTGGCAGGTACAGGTGTACCGCACACTTTTTTCCCGCGATTCGAACATACCGCAAATTTACTTACGTCAATTGCATATCCCATATTTTCAATGGGATTTTGCTAACGCCGGTATTACGAGTCTTATAAAAAGTGAGCGGTACACCCTCTCCTGTCAAGACTCCTACCGCATTTAAAAGTCAGTAGTTAAGAGTTTTATGGGTTAACGCCGTAACATAAAACTCTTAACTAAAGTGCTAAAAAGTACACTAACACCCATAAACTACCTATTAACCCCTAAACCGAGCCCCCCCATCGCAAACACTAAAATAAAATTTTTAACCCCTAATCTGCTGAACCGGACATAGCCACCACTATAATAAATATATTAACCCCTAAACCGACGCACTCCCGCCTCGCAAACACTAGTTAAAATTTATTAACCCCTAATCTGCCGTCCCTAACATCACCGACACCTACCTACATTTATTAACCCCTAATCTGCCGCCCCCAACGTCGCCGCCACTATATTAAATGTATTAACCCCTAAACCTAAGTCTAACCCTAACCCTAACACCCCCCTTACTTACATATAATTTAAATAAATCGAAATAAAATTACTACAATTAATTAAATAATTTCTATTTAAAACTAAATACTTACCTGTAAAATAAACCCTAAAATAGCTACAATATAACTAATAGTTACATTGTAGCTAGCTTAGGATTTATTTTTATTTTACAGGCAAGTTTGTATTTATTTTAACTAGGTACAATAGTTATTAAATAGTAATTAACTATTTAATAACTACCTAGTTAAAATAAAGACAAATTTACCTGTAAAATAAAACCTAACCTATGTTACAATTACACCTAACACTACACTATAATTAAATTAATTCCCTAAACTAACTACAATTAAATACAATTAACTAAATTACGGGGAAAAAAACACTAAATTACAGAAAATAATAAAATAATTACAATTTTTTTAAACTAATTACACCTAATTTAATCCCCCTAATAAAATAAAAAAGCCCCCCAAAATAATAAAAATCCCTACCCTACACTAAATTACAAATAGCCCTTAAAAGGGCTTTTTGCGGGGCATTGCCCCAAAGTAATCAGCTCTTTTACCTGTAAAAAAAATACAATACCCCCCCAACATTACAACCCACACACCCAACCCTACTCTAAAACCCACCCAATCCCCCCTTAATAAAACCTAACACTAACCCCCTGAAGATCACCCTACCTTGAGACGTCTTTACCCAACTGGGCCGAAGTCCTCCACGAAGCCGGCAGAAGTGGTCCTCCAGACGGGCAGAAGTCTTCATCGAAGACGGGCAGAAGAGGTCCTCCGGACGGGCAGAAGTCTTCATCCAGGCATCATCTTCTATCTTCATCCATCCGGCAAGGAGCGGGTCCATCTTCAAGACATCCGACGCGGAGCATCCTCTTCATCCGACGGCTACTGGAACAATGACGGGTCCTTTAAATGATGTCATCCAAGATGGCGTCCCTTGAATTCCGATTGGCTGATAGAATTTTATTAGCCAATCGGAATTAAGGTAGAAAAAATCCTATTGGCTGATGCAATCAGCCAATAGGATTGAAGTTCAATCCTATTGGCTGATTGGAACAGCCAATAGGATTGAGCTCGCATTCTATTGGCTGATTGGAACAGCCAATAGAATGCGAGCTCAATCCTATTGGTTGATTGCATCAGCCAATAGGATTTTTTCTACCTTAATTCTGATTAGCTGATAGAATTCTATCAGCCAATCGGAATTCAAGGGACGCCATCTTGGATGACATCATTTAAAGGACCCGTCATTGTTCCAGTAGCCGTCGGATGAAGAGGATGCTCCACGTTGGATGTCTTGAAGATGGCCCCGCTCCGCTCCGGATGGATGAAGATAGAAGATGTCGTCTGAGTGAAGATTTCTGCCCGTCTGGAGGACCTCTTCTTCCTGGCTTCGATGAAGACTTCTGCCCGTCTGGAGGACCACTTCTGCCCGGTTGGGTGAAGACGTCTCAAAGTAGCGTGATCTTCAAGGGGTTAGTGTTAGGTTTTATTAAGGGGGGATTGGGTGGGTTTTAGAGTAGGGTTGGGTGTGTGGGTGGTGGGTTTTAATGTTGGGGGGTATTGTACTTTTTTTACAGGTAAAAGAGCTGATTACTTTGGGGCAATGCCCCGCAAAAAGCCCTTTTAAGGGCTATTTGTAATTTAGTATAGGGTAGGGATTTTTATTATTTTGGGGGTCTTTTTTATTTTATTAGGGGGATTAGATTAGGTGTAATTAGTTTAAAAAAATTGTAATTATTTTATTATTTTCTGTAATTTAGTGTTTGTTTTTTTTGTACTTTAGTTTATTTTATTTTATTGTAATTAATTTAATTTAATGTAGGGAATTAATTTAATTATAGTGTAGTGTTAGGTGTAATTGTAACTTAGGTTAGGATTTATTTTACAGGTATATTTGTCTTTATTTTAACTAGGAAGTTATTAAATAGTTAATAACTATTTAATAACTATTGTAGCTAGTTAAAATAAATACAAAGTTGCCTGTAAAATAAAAATAAACCCTAAGCTAGCTACAATGTAACTATTAGTTATATTGTAGCTAGCTTAGGGTTTATTTTATAGGTAAGTATTTAGTTTTAAATAGGAATTATTTAGTTAATTGTAGTAATTTTATTTAGATTTATTTAAATTATATTTAAGTTAGGGGGGTGTTAGGGTTAGGGTTAGAGTTAGATTTAAGGGTTAATACATTTAATATAGTGGTGGCGACGTTGGGGGTGGCAGATTAGAGGTTAATAAATGTAGGTAGGTGGCGGCGATGTTAGGGATGGCAGATTAGGGGTTAATAAAATTTAACTAGTGTTTGTGATGCGGGAGTACGGCGGTTTAGGGGTTAATAACTTTATTATAGTGGCGGCGACGTTGTGGGCGGCAGATTAGGGGTTAATAAATATAATGTAGGTGTCAGCGATGTTGGGGGCAGCAGATTAGGGGTTCATAAGTATAATGTAGGTGGCGGCGGTGTCCGGAGCGGCAGATTAAGGGTTAATAATATAATGTAGGTGTCAGCGATAGGGGGGGCAGCAGATTAGGGGTTAATAAGTGTAAGATTAGGGGTGCTTAGACTCGGGGTTCATGTTAGGGTGTTAGGTGTAGACATAACTTTTATTTCCCCATAGGAATCAATGGGGCTGCGTTGGGAGCTGAACGCTGATTTTTTGCAGGTGTTAGGTTTTTTTTCAGCCTGCTCAGCCCCATTGATTCCTATGGGGAAATTGTGCACAAGCACGTTTAGCCAGCTCACCGCTACCGTAAGCAGCGCTGGTATTGAGGTGAGATGTGGAGCAAAAATTTGCTCTCCACTTACTTTTCTGCGGTTAACGCCGGGTTTAAAAAAAAACGTAATACCAGCGTTACTGTAGGTGAGCGGTGAGCATAAACTGCTCGTTAGCCATGCACAGCTTTACCGACAAAACTCGTAATCTAGGTGATAGTAAACCACTTTATTAAAAATGAATATTGCATAAATATGATTTTTCATGGTTTCATCTACTTGACTGCAAAGGGCTCCTATGCACTTACATATATGTGTATATATGTATACAAATGTTTTTTTGTTTATATGTGTATATATGTCTGTAAAAAAATTATATTATATCTATATCTATACACATATAAATTCATAAATACATAAATACATATGGACATACATATAAACACACAAACACACACACACACACATATATATATATATATATATATATATATATATATATAATATATATATATATATATATATATATATATGTAACTTTACCTTTTAATGTATTTTTAGGTATTTTCTTCCACTTTTTTGTCTTGCATAACAGTTAACCAGAGCTCTGAAGACAAACAAACCCTCTGAGCGTAAATCGAGATTACTCTCACACATTTACTTTCAACTTGTAATATGTGTGCCCCTTCCAATGTGTGCAAACAGCCACAATAAACCAGTAACGTTCATGTGAAACAGCGCACCACTCATAATCTAGCCTTATATCATGGGCGTCCAGAGGGGGCGGGGTAAGGTGGGTCTTTTCCACCCTGCAATTCTGCTCTGAGTAAAACTAGATTACAACTAACTCTTCTATTTTGCTTTTAATTTATCTGTGCTCTGCCTAAGTCACTAATAGCAGGGCAGCTGTATGTGAGTGCTGGTGAGTGCCAAGGGCTGTGAGTTGTGCAGGGTCATGGGATGTGTGCCAGGTACAGTCCATTTCTATGTTATGTATGTCTCTAGGGAAATTACAAAAGGCCTGTGTCACCCTTGTTTGTATCTCAGTTTGTTTGCATTGTGTGGCTGTAGGTTAGGTACCCAGTGAGGAAGAGACCTTAACATGGTCCTGAGCTATCACCATTTAGCCAAATGCTGTAATGAGCTCTTCCATTATGCTTTTAGCTGTGTGCTTGAAAGAGAGTGTCAGACTTGCTGTGTTGTATGTTTGTGTAAATAAAATATTTTCTCATATTGCAGGGCCAAAAAAGTGTTTTGGTCTGGCTCCAAGATTTTCAAATCATATTACTCAAGCCCTGCCTTATATCCAAGTATGAGCACTAACTTGAGTCACTCTTTTGACAGCAATGAGCTACCATGTTTAAAATTATCTGCAGCTCATGCGTACAATGAGCAACTCTGTCTGTTTCACATGTTGCCACTTATATTGAGCTAGATTACAAGTGGAGCGCTAATTTATCGCAAGCCAGCAAAATGGCAAATTCGCCCAATTACAGGCGTGCGATAAATAAGCAGCCATAACAGAGGTCAGACCTCTGGTTAATTTTTTAACTGTTCCCTAATTGCACCCAAAATAACACGTGAGGTACCTTTACACTGCGGTCTATAAGGACAGTAAATATATGTGTATATGGTTATATACATATATATTTATGTGTTAATATGTATATATACACATATAAACACATAAATACATATGTATATATTCATATACATATATATTTTTTTATTTGCTACCCATGGCTGCGTGACATCGATTTCGCTGTGCTAGTTCTCATGCCGTGTCTGACGGCATGAGAATGAGGCTCCCATTAGAGCCTATGGCCCCTATTTATCAAGGTCTGGCAGACCTGATCCGACAGTGCAATACGCTCGCCATATTCAGCATTGCACCAGCAGCTCACAAGAGCTGCTGGTGCAACGCCGCCCCCTGCAGATTAGCGGCCTATCAGCCGCCAGCAGAGGGGTGTCAATCAACCCGATCGTACTCGATCGGGTTGATTTCCGGCGATATCTGTCCGTCTGCTCAGAGCAGGCGGACAGGCTATGGAGCAGCGGTCTTTGTGACCGCTGCTTCATAACTTGTGTTTCTGGCGAGTCTGCAGGCTCGCCAGAAACACGAGGCATCAAGCTCCATACGGAGCTTGATAAATATGCCCCTATGGATGTGAACTCTCATGAGCGCAATGCTTCTGTCCAATGTGAACGCAATGTCACGTTAGCATTGCACTTCACTTGTAATACCAGCACACATTTGTGTGGACTGTTATTACTAAGTTGAGCGCAAATATTGCTTTCACAGAAGCAATATTTTGTGCGTAACTTGTAATCAAGCCCATTATTAGGGTACTTTATTTTTTGTGCCCCCCAGGAAAATTACTGCACATGCCCATACCCTATATATTTCTCTTAGTATTTAACATTTATGTGTCTAATGTTCATGCAATAATCTTTCAAACTCATATTTGTTTTAGATTTTATTTCTAGATCAACCTGATTGTTGCTATGAATGATTCATAGTATAAACATAGCTATTGCTTGCAAGAATTTCGTTTACTTACTTATAAAGTTGTCTTCTTCCTGGAAATCCTTCATTTCCTATATAGTATCTAGGAAAAATGAAATTATTTCTATAAAATATACAATTATTACAAATATTTTTTTTTCAACAAGGAAAACATAATTTAGGTAATATGGGCATGGTGTGGGTGGTTCTGGACAGATTAGTGTGGTTTCTTAAAGGGACATTGACAAAATTCAAAATGTAACTGCCCATAGATTTTTTTGTAATTTGCCTCTTAAAATTGTTTTTTTTTTACATTGCTACCTAGAGAGGATGGAGTGGTTTTTGCAGATTCATAACTTTGACCATCAAACATGTTAAACAGTGATTACTTAATCAGTTCAAATATGGCATTTATATTATTGTCTTTTAATATTTAACCACAGCAAAAGTGATATCCATAGTCAAGATGTTTTTTAATTGGTCAAAGGTATTTTTAAGGATATGCTCATGGATAGCAAAGCTATGCACATTTTACAAACTGTCAGTTTTAAATGCTTTAAAAACATTTTTTGTATTCAGATATTTTCAATGCAATGCATAACTGGTGATATATACTATGTATTAAATACTCTAAAAAGTAAATTAATGTTCTAGGCAATATATGTGTACTCACAGAAGGTCTTTGGTTAAGGTAGTTATTGAAATTACTTCCCACTCTCCAGATGTTACTGGAAATGATCTCTTAGAAAACAAAAACAAAACAAAAAATGAAAAAGGTTGCAAAAGTATTTGTAACAGGGATTTAAATTTGTTGGTTAAAAAAAAAAAAAATCACAATTATATTAAGCAGAAGTCAAAACAAATTAGCTCATGTGCCTAATAGCTCATGATACGACAGAGCTAAAAATATTGTTGAACAAAATATTTAAGTGTTTGGGCAGTAAATGATTTAGTAAGAATAAATTACCTCGCTTCCATTAAAATAATGGATATGCTTGTAGCCTTGTTCGTTGCTTACAATCTTGTAATATGCTGTATTGTCTTCTGTAAAGTAGGGATCAGTTGGCTGAAACTAAAGTTAAATAAACGCACATGAAACCAACAGGAAAGTCTATTGATGTATTAGAAAACCCTAAATCACATACAATTCATTTTTAAATATTATGCATTTAAAAACACAATTTTTTATATTAGGCTTCCACATAAAAACAATTACAATTCAAATGCAAATTGTATTATCATTCGAGATTTTGGCTGCACATAAAGTTTCCAGGGTGCTACCAATAACACTGGGGGATTTTCTCTATATGTTTTTTATACAAGATTTACACTCTTGGACTTCTATAGAGAAACATTCAAAATGTAATTCTCAGAACTTGGCACTGATGGCACTTTAATTATGAGATAAGCAAGTTTTAAAGTTGTATCTTGTAAAACACAATCGGCTAGATTACGAGTCTTGCGTTAGGCTGAAAAAGCAGCGTTAACAGGTCCTAACGCTGCTTTTTCACTACCGCTGGTATTACGAGTCTTGCAGGTTTAGGGGCACCGCACACTTCTTTGGCCTTACCGCAAAACAACTTACGTAAACTTTGTAAACCCTTTTTCTATGGGACTTCCATAGCGCCAGTATTACGAGTCTGTCCTGGGAGGCCAAAAAGTGAGCGGTACACCCTTTACCTCCAAGATCCCTAACGCATTTTAAAGTCAGTAGTTAAGAGTTTTATGGTACAACGCCGTAGCATAAAACTCATAACTAAAGTGCTAAAAAGTACACTAACACCCATAAACTACCTATTAACCTCTAAACCGAGGCCCTCCCGCCTCGCAAACACTAGCTAAATAATATTAACCCCTAATCTGCCTCCCCTAACATCGCCGCCACCTACATTATAATTATTAACCCCTAATCTGCCGCTCCAGACATCGCCGCCACCTACATTATTTTAATTAACCCCAAATCTGCCACCCCTAATGTTGCCGCAACCTACCTACACTTATTAACCCCTAATCTGCCACCCCCAACGTCGCCGCCACTATTCTAAATGTATTAACCCCTAAACATAAGTCTAACCCTAACCCTAACACCCCCTAACTTAAATATAATTTAAATAAATCTAAATATTCCTATCAGTAACTAAATTATTCCTATTTAAAACTAAATACTTACCTATAAAATAAACCCTAAGCTAGCTACAATATAACTAATAGTTACATTGTATCTAGCTTAGGGTTTATTTTTATTTTACAAGCAAATTTGTATTTATTTTAACTAAGTAGAATAGTTATTAAATAGTTATTAACTATTTAATAACTACCTAGCTAAAATAAAGACAAATTTACCTGTAAAATAAAGCCTAACCTAAGTTACACTAACACCTAACCTAACCCTACAATTAAATAAATGAACTAAATTAAAAACAATTAAATAAATTAAATTAGCTAAATCACACAAAAAAACCAACACTAAATTACAGAAAATAAAAAACAAATTACAGATCTTAAAACTAATTACACCTAATCTAATAGCCCTATCAAAATAAAAAAAGCCCCCCCAAAATAAAAAAAACCCTAGCCTAAACTAAACTATCAATAGCCCTTAAAAGGGCCTTTTGCGGGGCATTGCCCCAAAGTAATCAGCTCTTTTACCTGTAAAAAAAATACAAATACCCCCCCAACAGTAAAACCCCCCACCCTCACAAAAACCCCCCAAATAAAATACTAACTAAAAAAACTTGAGCTCCCCATTGCCCTGAAAAGGGCATTTGGATGGGCATTGCCCTTAAAAGGGCAGTTAGCTCTTTTGCGGCTCAAACCCTAGTCTAAAAAATAAAACCCACCCAATACACCAGGGGTGGGCAAGAGGTAGATCGCGGTCTACCAGTGGACCCCGAGTGAATTTTGAGGTGACCGCCTGTAAGATTTCAAAAGTCTGCATAATAAGAGAAAGATTTCCAGCCTCGCCACCCTAGATGTGTAAATAAAAAAATCTCTCTCTTATTCAGACTTTTGAAAACGGCTATGTGTAGGACAGCGGTATGGGCACTGTACTTCAGCATGCGCCACCCAGCTGTAGCTGAACTCGCTGCCCCAGCTTTGTTTACAGGACCTGCCCCCTAATCAACCTGATATGGCGTCCAGCCAATAAAGCTACTTTGTAGAATGAGTCTCGAGCTGTCTTGATTGCGAGACTACTTATCATACGCAGGTGCGCAACACAGATAAGGTTGCTTGACGGTACCAGCGTGACGTAAAGAGAGAGCTCTCACAGTAAGTAAAGACAGAGCGCTGCTGTATTGGTTATTAAAGAGCGTGGATGATTTTAACAGCTGTAATATTTGTGTCAAAAATAACATTTTCAGCCAGCAGGTCCTATTTGTGACAAAAATAAAAAATTTCCACCCGGTTTCACAGTGTGTGCTGGACTATTCTTTGTGTTTTTTTAATAAATAACATTATCGTAATTATTATAATCAAAACTGGTGGGTTTTTTTTAGTTAGGTGACCATGTCACTTGGAATAAAATTAGACGTAGGCCTTGCCGTACAAAAGTCTGCCCACCCCTGCAATACACCCTTAAAAAAACCTAACACTAACCCCCTGAAGATCGACTCACTGTTCTGAAGACCGGACATCCATCCTCAAGGAAGCGGCAGAAGTCTTCATACAACGGGGCCGAAGTCCTCAATGAAGCCAGGAGAAGTCTTCATCCAAGTCGGGCAAAGTGATCCTCCAGACGGGCAGAAGTCTTCATCTAGACGGTATCTTCTATCTTCATCCATACAACGCGGAGCGGCTCCATCTTCAAGACATCCGACGCGGAGCATCCTCTTCATCCGGAGTCATCTTACTGAATGACGGTTCCTTTAAATGATGTCATCCAAGATGGCGTCCCTTAGATTCCAATTGGCTGATAGAATTCTATCAGCCAATCGGAATTAATGTAGAAAAATCCTAAATCCTTATAGGATTGAGCTTGCATTCTATTGGCTGTTTTAATCAATAATAATTTGGGGGGTATTTGTATTTTTTTTTTACAGGTAAAAGAGCTGATTACTTTGGGGCAATGCCCCGTAAAAGGCCCTTTTAAGGGCTATTGATAGTTCAGTTTAGGCTAGGGGTTTACGTACACGAGCACGTACGACCAGCTCACCACTGACTTAAGCAGCGCTGGTATTGGAGTGCGGTATGGAGCACAATTTTGCTCAATGCTCACTTCTTGCCTTTTAATGCCGGGTTTCTAAAAACCCGTAATCCCAGCGCTGCAGGTAAGTGAGCGGTGAGAGAAAACTGCTCGTTAGCACCGCATAGCCTCTAACGCAAAACTCGTAATCTGGCTGAATATTTTGTGCATGTTTTTATCTAATATTTTTTACCTTGATGCTGGGTTGCACCAGAAGAAAGAATGACTTGCTCATACTAGAAGGACACTGTACCATTTGTAGTAGAATACTCCATATTATCTTGAGATTGGAGATATTATAAATGCCTTTCTGAGCTTTTTATAGTACTTGTCAAATGTGTCTGTCCTTAAACAGTTCTCAAATGTAATTATCCAATAAGTGTTTCATATCCTCAAACTTCTAAATGTTCTATTTTAAAATATGTTCTTTATTAGGATTAAAACACCTCAGGATTTCTTTAGTATATACCAAACCACTGTTATGGACCATACTTAACTATAAAAAGAATAATACACATCTGTGCATGCTCACCAATGCAGCAAAAATATAATTAATTAGTATAACAGTATTTCCTGTAGCTTTGATGAAACATGCTCTTAGTTTGTAGTAACTGTCAGTCCAAAGCAATTCTGCCAAATCTGCTAAATAAGCTGTAAACTTTTGAAAAGCAGCATTTAAAAATGAATGTTACCTAAAAGCTAAGAGACATTAAGTTTTGAATTACGATGAACATTAATAAGAAAAGTGCCATCTTTTCTTTTCAAGTTTTTCTCGTCATTACATACCATGGTCAAATTAAAGTTGTGTCATTGTTTATTGTTTTTTTTTGTGTGAAGTCTTTACTATTGATTCACATAATGTAAAAATAAAAGCTTTAATTGCAAGATAAAAATCAGCAAAAAATATTTATAATTCTTCTTCTGCCAGATAGCATAGGAAAATCCATTAAAATATACGCAATTCCCAATTAATAATTATTGTTAAATTATAATTTTAATTTAACAAATTCAAATTTTATGGATTTATTTTAAATTATGTCAGTATACTTACCACTCCAACCCAGCCCGTGGTGCTTATTTCAGGAGTTTGCTAATAAAAAATAAAAAAAAATATTCAACACGCATCATAAATATAGATAGCCAACTTGTAAAACATATATCATATTAGCCATCTTTAAAAGGTATATTTTAAAATCCCATTAAATCACTATTGGCTCACAACTAGACCCTAAAATTGTTGTTTTAGTTTCCTGTTTTTATTCAGCCAGCAGCAACATATTATTAAGTTTAAAAAGTGTAAATATCTGATTGGGACATCACAGGTCTCAAAACTGGAGAATACAAGAAACATTTCCATAAATAATTTGTTAGTAAATTCAAATCTATCACTGGCTTCAGTGGACTTATTATTATGATAACTTTACTGATTAAGCAAATAAAACAAATATATTTTTGGAATAAGAAAATGTTTATAAAAAAATCACTTTATAGAGACATACTTTTGTGGTATCCCATGTTTCAGATGTCTCTGAAAAACTGTAAATGCAAAGCATTGAATAATTCTGGATCCTTCTTAACCACTGGGTCACCAACCTTTGGTCTGTTACCCAATTCAGGCTATTCAAGTAATGATCCCTGGAAATAAAGAAATATGTAGTTAAGGAGACATAGAGTTTGTACACTGAGCTCTTTGCGGCAGGACTCTGCTCCTCTTGTAACATTATGTTTTCTTTACTCTGTTAGAGGTCTATATATTTATTTTTTTACCATAAATCAGTGTCACGCTGTACAACCACTCACGTATCTAGAGCTATAAAATGTATTGTTTCTAAAAAAAAAACTGTCCAACTAAACATACAATCCTTTCAATTCTTATAATTCCTTTCCTCATTTTTTATCTATTCCTTCCTACTTAGATATTCAGAAGTTTCTCTTCTTTATTTTCAACTGTATCCCTTTCAATCCCAATTCTACTTTCCGTCTTTCTCTCTCTTCCCATTATAATGTCAGACTTTGCATTACCATGACACTCACTTTCCTTTCCAAAATGATTTGACATATATATATTCTCACTCCCGTTGTCTCTCTTGGTCAATATTTCTCCTGCCCTTACAAAAACTGTCAATTGCTAACAAGTCCATCTCATGCTGTCCTGCTTCTTTCCCAGGCTCTGTTTTTTAAATAGTGGGCTATTTTTATGTTATTAAAGGCATATTCTGACACAATTATTACATGCCTTCATTCACTACTGCTTGCAGCTATGTGTTTGACACCAACAAGCATTGCAGCTCTTGAGCAGAACACTACCACTGAGCCAGAAGTCACACATAGCTGACAATCAATGCTGGTCTACTGCTTGGCTGCTGCAATACTATCATATTTATTTTAGCTGACACATAGTAAGGTAGAATAAGTAAAGATCGTCAGAATCTCTCTTTAAGACCCACATGCAAGTGGAAAAAATTACACAGAAGCAAATCTATTATTTCACGATGAGTGACCTATTTGTCACCAAACCTCTCCAAAAATTGGCCTATAAGAGAGAATGATACAGATTTTACTCAAATAAGCAGCACTAGAGATGATTGGTCTCAACGACTGCCTGACACTGTCTGATCTACCAGACCTCATACATTTATTACATTTACAAAGCTTGCGTGTGATCTTAGTTTGATTTTTAAATGCAGAAGAGCTTTCTCATAAGGGAAAAAGGGTAGCTGTTTAAGGTCACCCTCTTTCAGTGGGAAGTGGAAAACCTGTTTGCTGCAACCTCCACATAGATGTCTCATTTAATCAATTATAAACTTACTGGAATAATATACAATAGATACCTCTTAAGATGACATATGTTTGAAGGGCTGTCAATATTAAGTGTGACATTACTATGAAAAGTGAACTAAAAAGATATGGGGCATCTAAGCAATAGGGAACTGGTCATGCATCCAGGCTTTGGTTACACTAAAGCTTATAACTCTTTAACAATGCAATATGTTTTTATGTTTTCCATAACATAGTATATATATATATCATAAGACAGAATTACCATTTCAAAGGCACATTTGTGTAGGAAAGAGATGAGCTGACCCCACAGATCACACAGAGAAGCATTTTAATTTGACAACATTTTAGTTTTACAATTATAAATCATGTTCTTTTTTTATTGTGTTTTTCCACACATTCTAGTTAAAAATAATCTTGTCTTCATATATTTTTTTATTTGATTATCTCTACACTAGGTTTGAGGACCGAGTAATTCTAAGCTTCAAAATTAAAACAAATTATTTTAAAGGTACACTAAAGTCAAAATTAAAGTTTCATGATTTAGATAGAGAATTTCATTTTAAGAGACTTTCCAATTTACTTCTACTATAACATTGTACACAAACAAAATGTCTTCTGCATGTGCAAGGGTTGACAGAGTGTACATATATTAGCCTGTGATTGGCTGATGACTGTCACATGATACAAGGGAGCCAGCAAATGAAAGTACATTTTGAAATTTGTCAGAAACAAATCTATGGCTCATTAAAAATTGTGTCAGCGCTTTTGCATTCCCTTTATTTATTATGCACTTATTGATTATACAATACTACTGTATTTAATGGTCCTTTAATAGAGCAAAAAGAAGATGAGTTCTGTGCTTTATTTTTTCAGACAGGTAACCATACTAAAATATCTGTATTTATAAAATCTACTAAAATTGTATTTTTTCCAAGACCTGAAAACACTTTGGCATTGTGCTTTATTATATGACCCAAGCTAAGCTAAGAAATCCAAATACAACTCGTTATTCTGTATACTTCCTTTGCTGACACTAGAGGGAGCACCACACCAATATTTCCCAGCACTCAAAGGAACTGAAACAATATGTTGTACAAGCTAATTCACAGGTTAGTTTAATTCAAAAATACAACATGCTGTGTGAGTTATATGTGATTTTAAATAAAAGAGGGACAAATGATACATTATGATTATTCAGTTATGCTAACTAAAGGATAACAGCTTGGTGACTATAAAAAAGGTTTGAATCTCTGGCACAAGATATTTCAATAACTTGAAAGGAAGAAAGTCCATGCTTGGATGTAATAGATAAAAAAAATCTTTATTGGTCAATACTTAAAAACATGAAAAAAAGATTGAAAAGAGAGCGTAGCATATACAGCTTACGCGTTTCGGGAAACTCCCGTACCTCAAATAATTTTGTGTATATAATATGATACATTTGACTTCTCACTTGCTCATGTAGTGTAATGGTATTAGTAAAAAGAAAAAATAAAGGAATCCATTTTAAAAAAGATACATGAAGAGTTTAATGCAGCTCATATAGCATAAGCATTAGTATGTTAAGGTTAAGGACATTGTGATTTATGGTATATCTTTTTAAGTCAAAATAAAATATGATTCAGAGGGAGTGTGCTATTAAAAAAAAGTACTTACTTATATTGACTTATCTATTTATCTTGGTATTATTTGTTTGAACTTAGATCGTATCCCTAAAAGCATATTTCTTAAGCACTACGTGACAAAAGTGTATGTCTCAAGTATTGTTGCAAAGTTTAAATATTATGGGCCAGATTACAAGTGGTGGATTTTATTTACAAGTATTACAAGCTGAAACTAAGATATATACAGATAAATAAAGAAATATCTATTAAAAAAATACAAAAAACCCACATTTTCTTCATTTTTTATTTTCAAGTGAAAAACATTGGAATGTTAAATATTTATAGTAAAAAAACAATAAAACACATTAATAAATATTAAAATTGATTAAAAAAAAAAAAAAAAAGATTTCTCATTTTTAAATGTATTTGAGTGGAAAGGGCTCCAAAGTTTATATGTGTTTGTTAAAAAAATTTTTAACAGTGGTCTTTTCGACAGAATATTCCAGCCAATTTAATCAAGTATGTTCCATTTTGAAGAAAAATCTTCATTTACTTGAGGAGGATATCACTTTGAAACCTCATATTGGCACATGTAAGTTTGTGCCGAGAAGACCACCAACACTGTCTTCTAGGTTGTCGCCTAGCCTAATTTGTTCTGATCACACTGATAGGAGTGATTGGATTAGGAAGAAGGGGATTTACAAATGTGGTCATGGTCCGTGTGTAACCTGTGGCTTCATAAGTGTGGGTAATGGTTTTAGGAGTTCAGAAACTGGGGAAGAATTTTTGCATAAGTTTTACGCCAATTGCAGAACTATGTTTGTAGTATATCTTTTAGAGTGCAAACATTGCAATTTACAATATACAGGTCAAACGACCAGAGAATTGAGATCAAGGATTAGAGAGCATATAAGGGATACCAGAGAATATGTAAAGGAATCTGCAGTGGCAAGACACTTTAATCTGATACATATGACTAATGTTTTTGACATGAAAGTTCAAATAATTGATCGTATTATGTTCCCACCTAGGGGAGGTGATAGAACTAAGTTACTGTTGAAATAGGAATTATATTGGATATATAAGCTTAGGACTATCACTCCCCTAGGTTTGAACCGTGAGTGGGACATTAGTTATTTTGTTGAACAATGTTAGGGATTAACCCATTGTTGAATTAGTATATTGCACGGTTTATGCATGGAATATATCATACTTATGTTTTTGTATAGGCATAGCATTGCCATCATTAGGGTCTTGTAGTATTTTAGTGGTTTAGCCATTTATAAGATTCTATGAGAGTGTTTTTGAATATATCTTGTAAGGTTTTGTGACAGGCATGCATAATTTATTAATGTGTGAAACATAGGTATATAATCAGTAGACCATAACAGTTCTGTGTTCTTTGTTATATTGGTTTCTTGTTGCTCATCGTTTTTTTCAATTGCCATAGTATATGTATTGAAGAAAAATACTAACTTTGATGTATATATACACATATATTTTATATATCAGTGTGTTGTTGCATTTTGATATATTATATTACCAACAGGTGTACTTTCCCTTTAAATAGGGAGAGGACACTGTGCAAACTCACCCTATGATTAAAGGGACACTGAACCCATTTTTTTTCTATTGTGATTCAGATAGAGCGTGCAATTTTAAGCAACTTAATAATTTACTCCTATTATCAAATTCTTTTCATTCTCTTGGTATCTTTATTTGAAATGCAAGAATGTAAGTTTAAATGCCGGCCCATTTTTGGTGAACACACTGTGTTGTTCTTGCTGATTGGTGGGTAAATTCACCTACCAATAAACAAGTGCTTTCCATGGTCCTGAACCAGAAAAATAGCTTAGATGCCTTCTTTTTCAAATAAAGAAAGCAAGAGAATGAAGAAAAATGGTTTCCCACTCTGGTGCTAATGACGGCTCAGAGCCGTCACTAGCACTCTCCCAACTTGAGGGAGATCTGGGGGCTCCCACCTGCTCCTACCCCGGCGATCGGTTTTGCATAATGACAGGCATCGCCGGGGCTTCCCGTTTTGCGTTGTGACGTCACGCGCAATAACGTGATGACGTCACCGTGCAACTTTATTTAACATTAACAATGTTAAATATAGGAGCAGGGGGCATGCTGCTTAGAAGCCTGTATCTCAGGCATCTAAGCAGCTACAGACCCCCAAGATCCACCGTTGGAAAGGTAATCGCCTAACCCCTTTCCAAAAGTGTAAGTCTTGGGGATCTGAAATAAATTTAAAAAAAAAGTAAAAAAAAAATATATTTTTAAAAATATAAAACAAAAAAATCTTAGCACCCAGGTGGGAAAGTGCTTAGCACTCAAAGGGTTAAAATTGCATGCTCTATCTGAATCACAAAAGAAAAAAATTGGGTTCAGTGTCCCTTTAAGTGCTCAACTGAGCACAAAACTAGTCAGTGAGTTTGTGAGCCATGTACAATTTTAATATATGTTTAAATAAAGGTGAATTTTAATTTTACCATTTTTTAGCCCTTTTGACTCCTTTACTAAAGTGCTCCTGTACAACCACTTTTAAAATTGCACATACGGCTGCACCGGCCGTTTCTACACAGCAAACACCCCTGTTACCTACATGCTGCTTGGTTCAGTCCACCTCTGCTCACCGGTGACGTTGGGACTTCCGCATCTGCAGCGGCCTGGATAGTGTCTATTAATTTTTACATGTAATATTTTTTTTTATCAGAAAGTGCATATATGAGTATAATAGTTTATTTTAATGTATTTATGTTGTGTTTAGTTAAACTTTTTTTTTAACCCTTACAATTTATGCTAGGTCTTCAGGCGGTCTAATCAGTTAAGACACATTTTGTTTGTTTGTAATATGTGTGCTAGTTGATATTGCTTATCGCGCCCCGCACTAACAATAGCACGCCACGTGTAATCTAGGCCATTATATTATAGACGTTTATTTATAACACACTCTCTGAATAATGAAAGTTTAATTTTGACATACATGTCCCTTAAAAAATACTATATTAATTGTCAACTTCACATTCTAATTAATGTAATGTTAAAAAAGAAATGCTTACACATTTTTAACTTCTTCTGGTGCATGAATTTCGTTGTAGGAGATATTTACAAGTGACTCTGTATTCACAACAAGCAGCCTCACTGTGGGATTTTTTGATCCTGCCTTTAAGAAAAACCAAGCAATATGTGACATTAAGATGACAAACACTCGCATACCCACAGCTGATAATAGAGAATAGAAATTCCCTAAATGTATTTTGATACCAAAATGAGAAATTTACCACAGAAAATCTGCACATGAAAAAAAAAACAAGGTTTATTTCCTGCTAAACCACCTGTATAAATGTGTTAACATTTAACAGATGAGCATTAGAATAAGATTAAAAAATCTCAAAGGTGCATTTTATGTACTGGAAATGATATGATTAAATTATACTGAATAGCACTGTTACAGCTTATAAAACTTATGTTATCATCAGTTCTCAAAGACCTGTTTATTGCAGCCTTATTCAATATAAAAAGAACAACTTATTCTTTCGCCTCTTTATTAGTGTTTGCCTCATTAAAGGGGCAGAAAACCTTTTGTTTTTTTCTTTTTCAGTTACAAAATGACAAAGTATTTGTGCAATTCTCTGTTTAATATTCAAAACAATAGCCTGTAACACAAAGCAGAGGGTGAATATTATGATTAGTCCCTTCTGTTTCTGATTGGCTGTATTGCCTGAACTACCACATCTAAAAAAATAAAAAAATAGGACCAACCAATGCAGATTAATATACACTGCAAGAAAGCAATGACACTTGGGTGAGAAAAAAGACCTTAAAGGGACATGAACCCAAACCCAAACTTTTTCTTTCATGATTTAGATAGGGTATGTCATTTTTCTATTGTTTAATATGTTTTGTTGTTTTTGTATCCTTTGTTAAAAAGTATACCTAGGTAGACACAGAAGCTTCTGATTAGGGGCTGCACATATATGCTGCTTATCATTGGCTTTCAGCTACCTACCAGTAGTACATTACTGCTCCTTCAACAATGAATACCAAAAGAATGAAACAAATTAGATAATAGAAGTCAATTGGAAAGTTTTTGAACCAAGAAAGAAAAAATTGTGGTTTTATGTCCCTTTAATGTATAATGCCCCTTTAAGGCAATAATATAACCTAACTCTCTCTATTGCTACATGAAAGATAGACAGCAAGATACTGGCAAGCACTGCAAGACTGTTGCAACATTCAGAACTCATTTTAATCCCATAAATAATATTGTAAACACATATAAAATCTTCTTCCGCAACTATTTATTTATATTATAAATATAGAAACATACAATTTGATGGTAGATAAGAATCAAAAAGGCCCATTAAGTCTGCCCAGATAACATGTTACTGTTTTCTTAGGATAGAAATTTATTGGAAATGTATTCCATGAATCCTCCACCCTTTCTGTAAAAAAAATGCATCCTCACATTTCTCCTGAATCAGCTACCCTCTAACTTAAGATTGTGACCCCTTGTTTTGGCATTTCTTTTTTTCCCTTAAATATTTGTTTTCTTCCACATATTAAGTACACATACCTTTGGATAAGGGATATGAATAGTGTGGGGATACTTGTTATCTTCATCTCCATAAAATGTATATTCCATAACTGGTACTTCAGTATCATTAAATTCAACATATGCTAGAAACTTTGCAGTTGGAGACCACCATAAAGCATAATTAGTTGAAAACATTTCCTCTGAAAACAAAATGAGAAAAACATACATAATAATAATAATAAGGAATATTCAAGCTAATACCTTCTCTGTAGGAGCCGTGACCATGTTCATTTACTCATCTATATGCTGGTAATGTAAAACTACAGCCTTCTAGCTCTGAACTAGTCCTGATCTTACACCAATAATTAGACAGTCATTAACTCCTTTCATAACTACTGAACTTGTCTAAACTTTTCATCAGTTCCCTGAAAGGTAACCTAAACCCATGTTTTTAAACGTCAGCACTCAGGGCACGCCAATGTGTGAGATTTTCATATTTTAACTAGAGCACAGGTGATATAATCAGTTGATTTGTGAGAGCAGGTGGGTAATCACAATTACTTATCAGCTGATTATTTCTCCTGTGCTTTAGTTCAAATATCATAAAAATCTGTCTCATTGGTGTGCCCTAAGCCTAAGGACTGGAGTTAAAAACCTTGTCCAAAATAACTCTATGAAATTTCTTGTGCCCATCTCCCTCCAAAGATCCATATGTTGCTTAAAATACAAAATAAATAATTTAAAAATGTTAAATTAAAAAAATAAAATAATGAATTCCTCATCTTTTTATAATATACCTAAAATTATACTTTTCTACATTTCAGTTACATTCAAACTTGATTCTATTCAATTGTCTTCCTATACAGTAAAGCTCCTTCACAGCTGTAATATTTTAAATTTATTGATCCACTTCTCTGGAAATTACCCATCAAGATCTTTACTTCAATGTTTAATTCCATTACTAAAGTCTTAAATGAACATAAAACACAAAAGTGAATTCCCATGACTCTTTACTTATGTTAGTGCTAAAAAATCTGTTGGTGCCCTACAAATTCTAATAATAATAATTCTAATAGTAATAATGATAATTGTGTCTACTTTCATTATTTATTTTGCCCCCTTTTCTGTAATTTAGCTTTGAATATTGAGTTTATTTTTTCAATTACCACAAAGTTCGAAAATCATTTTCCAGATTTGAGTAACTTTACTCTGCTACATTCTACTCAGTGATTATTTGATCAGTTTAGTAGATCATTTATATGTGTCCCTAACTGGCCTAAGTGGATTAGAAAGAAGGATTTTAAAAAGGTAAATACAGGGAGTGCAGAATTATTAGGCAAGTTGTATTTTTGAGGATTAATTTTATTATTGAACAACAACCATGTTCTCAATGAACCCAAAAACTCATTAATATCAAAGCTGAATAGTTTTGGAAGTAGTTTTTAGTTTGTTTTTAGTTATAGCTATTTTAGGGGGATATCTGTGTGTGCAGGTGACTATTACTGTGCATAATTATTAGGCAACTTAACAAAAAACAAATATATACCCATTTCAATTATTTATTTTTACCAGTGAAACCAATATAACATCTCAACATTCACAAATATACATTTCTGACATTCACAAACAAAACAAAAACAAATCAGTGACCAATATAGCCACCTTTCTTTGCAAGGACACTCAAAAGCCTGCCATCCATGGATTCTGTCAGTGTTTTGATCTGTTCACCATCAACATTGCGTGCAGCAGCAACCACAGCCTCCCAGACACTGTTCAGAGAGGTGTACTGTTTTCCCTCCTTGTAAATCTCACATTTGATGATGGACCACAGGTTCTCAATGGGGTTCAGATCAGGTGAACAAGGAGGCCATGTCATTAGATTTTCTTCTTTTATACCCTTTCTTGCCAGCCACGCTGTGGAGTACTTGGATGCGTGTGATGGAGCATTGTCCTGCATGAAAATCATGTTTTTCTTGAAGGATGCAGACTTCTTCCTGTACCACTGCTTGAAGAAGGTGTCTTCCAGAAACTGGCAGTAGGACTGGGAGTTGAGCTTGACTCCATCCTCAACCCGAAAAGGCCCCACAAGCTCATCTTTGATGATACCAGCCCAAACCAGTACTCCACCTCCACCTTGCTGGCGTCTGAGTCGGACTGGAGCTCTCTGCCCTTTACCAATCCAGCCACGGGCCCATCCATCTGGCCCATCAAGACTCACTCTCATTTCATCAGTCCATAAAACCTTAGAAAAATCAGTCTTGAGATATTTCTTAGCCCAGTCTTGACGTTTCAGCTTGTGTGTCTTGTTCAGTGGTGGTTGTCTTTCAGCCTTTCTTACCTTGGCCATGTCTCTGAGTATTGCACACCTTGTGCTTTTGGGCACTCCAGTGATGTTGCAGCTCTGAAATATGGCCAAACTGGTGGCAAGTGGCATCTTGGCAGCTGCACGCTTGACTTTTCTCAGTTCATGGGCAGTTATTTTGCGCCTTGGTTTTTCCACACGCTTCTTGCGACCCTGTTGACTATTTTGAATGAAACGCTTGATTGTTCGATGATCACGCTTCAGAAGCTTTGCAATTTAAGAGTGCTGCATCCCTCTGCAAGATATCTCACTATTTTTGACTTTTCTGAGCCTGTCAAGTCCTTCTTTTGACCCATTTTGCCAAAGGAAAGGAGGTTGCCTAATAATTATGCACACCTGATATAGGGTGTTGATGTCATTAGACCACACCCCTTCTCATTACATAGATGCACATCACCTAATATGCTTAATTGGTAGTAGGCTTTCGAGCCTATACAGCTTGGAGTAGGACAACATGCATAAAGAGGATGATGTGGTCAAAATACTCATTTGCCTAATAATTCTGCACTCCCTGTATATATATATATATATACTGCAAAAAATGCAAATTTTCTGATAATTAAAAAAGTTATAATTTTATTTTTTTTAAAAAAACAAAACAGTGCTTTTCAAAGTCAGATTAATTTATCAATAAAACCCTTTACAATTTTAACTGTATGATTTTGCAATTATTACTAGAGCACTTTCATTTATAAGAACTAAACAGAACTTAGAATCCCTATGGGATGTTATGCACTTGAGGTGCCTACTTGTACTTGATGGTTCTGAACCCATCTAGAAGGACAATCTAGCCTCACAATACCAGGCAAGTCTACTCTAAGCAATTCTCTTTCCTAGCAATTTATTTTTAAAGGGACCCAAAAAAAACACAAACATTTTCTTCTGTGATTCAGACAGAGCAAACTTTTTAAAAAAATGTTTCAAATTTACTTCTATTATCAAATTTGCTTTGTTGTCATTGTACTCTCTGTTAAAGAGATACTTAAATAGGTAGTGTGCATGTCTGGAGCACCACATGGCAGAAAATAGTGCTGCCATCTAGTACTCTTGCAAATGAGTAACATTTTTGCAAAACTGCTGCCATATAGTGCTGCAGACACGTGCACACTCCAGAGATTATTGCCCTGCTTTTCACAAGGTATACCAAGAGAACAAAGTAAATTTGATAATAGAAGCAAATTGGAAATTTGTTTAAAATGTCATGCTTTGTCTGAATCATAAAAGAAAAAAAAATGGGTTTCATGTCCCTTTAAATATACTCTTAGACAAACAGACACATAGTGCTCGATCTATCAAGCCCTTCGCCCATCTACGACTCAAGAGAACCTGCAGTCTGTATTTATCAAGCAGCGATCATGAGACTGCAGCTTCCTAAACTCTTCTTCACCTCTTAGGTGGAGAATTTAAATCTCCCCAGGGAGAATGACAGCTTCTGCCTGCGCATGATTGGCTGTGGGTGGGCAGGGGGCGGCATTGCATTGGAATTCTGTCCGCCAGGGACGATCTATGGCAGACAGGTGCGCATATGTACGCCCCTGTCTGCTGTAGCTTAATAAATCGAGCCCATAGAGAGACAGACAGATGAATGGTTAATCATAAAGACTTCTAAGCTTTAGTATGGGTTAATTACTTACCTTCATATACCCAATCAGGTATTCCATTTAAAATTTTATTTTCCTCCCCGTTTGAGGTTATAGCAACATCCAGGCCATTTGGTTCTTCTCTAACATGAATATTATTATCCCATACATAAGCCTATAGATTAAATTGGGAATAATGTAAGTATGAATTCAAACACAATAATACATAGAAAATGTTACCATTTACTATATGAAAAGGAAAGAAAATTACCCAAATGATGAAGAGAGCAGTAAGTTGGTTTTGAAAATGGATGGAAGAAAATAATTGATGTAAGAAGAAGGAATGTGATAATAAAGGGTTGATAAAGATAATATTTTACACTGGAGAGATAAATAATAGGTACACTGGGTGGAATATAACTATGTGATGATGATAGAGATGAGACTGGTGCTGATGATAATGATGACAATGGAAGAATGGAGGGTAAACTTAGGGTCTGATTATAACAATAGATGATGGATAAGAAAGGATACATGAATGTTTGATCATAACAACAGGCAAATAAACATTCTGACATTCTAATGGATGACTAAAACATAGAATTGATGGACTATGAAAAAAGGATACATACTTTTAATTGTATAAAAAAACATTTTAAAATGTATTAAAATGTATTTTTCTTGATTAAATAAATATTCTAGTTTTCTAAAAAAAATATTTTGGTTTTATAGTTTGGTTTTATACTTATTGGCCACTGATACATCTTGGATTAGTTGCATGCTTTAATTTTGTTTCAATTTTTCCATGCAAAAACAAAAAAATGTTTAAAGTTCTTTCATATGCAAGATAGAAAGGTTGGTTTTTCATTTCATTTAGATGAATCGTGATGATAACAGATGGTTAACAGTGACGGATGTGTCAATATGAAAGATGGGTGATGTGTAGATAACACTGGATGCATATTAATGTTAATAATAATAATACTACTGATTTACAAATGTTCTAAAAATGACTAGCTAAAGTGCATTGCTATAAAACATTTTTAATATAACTATAGTACCTTAATATTTATTGGTGTTAATTATAGAGAGACATTTTATTTCTGCTCTAAAATGAGTGATATACAATATGAGCGCTAATTGTTAGGGATAGAAATGTCTGCTTATACAAAATGTACCTACAGACAGTGCAAGCTAAATTATCTATTAACAGAAAACATAATTTATGTAAGAACTTACCTGATAAATTAATTTTTTTCATATTGGCAAGAGTCTATGAGCTAGTGACGTATGGGATATACAATCCTTCCAGGAGGGGCAAAGTTTCCCAAACCTCAAAATGCCTATAAATACACCCCCACCACATACACAACTCAGTTTAACGAATAGCCAAGTAGTGGGGTGATAACATAAGGAGTAAAAAGAGCATACGAAAAGAGGAACTGGAAATATAATTGTGCTTTTATATAAAAATCATAACCACCATAAAAAGGGTGGGCCTCAAGGACTTTGGCAAGCCTGAAGAGCCCTGAATATAAAATATTGATTGGTAACCTCGCCTCTTGAGGATTCCAAACCCCTTGTGCTGTCAGAGACCCCCACACAGCTCCCCAACCTGTGATACTTGCATCTGTTGAAATCAAAGTCCAGGAAGGACGAACAAAGGAGGCCCCTTGAACAATAAGGTGATGGTTTAACCACTAAGTCAGAGAGAGTTGAGTGTTGGGATTTAAGAATATCAATTGTGATATCTGAGTATAACCCCTGCACCATTGATTCAGCATGCAAAGCTGCAGAGGTCTCATATGGAAATGAGCAAAGGGGATCGCTTCCGATGCTGCAGTCATGAGACCTAAAACTTCCATGCACATAGCCACTGAAGGGAATGATCGAGACTGAAGGTTTCGACAGGCAGAAACCAATTTCATTTGTCTCTTGTCTGTTAAAGACAGAGTCCTGGACACTGAATCTATCTGGAAACCTAAAAAGGTGAACCTTGTCTGAGGAATCAATAAACTCTTTGGAAAATTGATCCTTCAACCATGTCTTTGAAGAAACAACACAAGCTGATTCGTGTGAGATTCTGCTAAATGAAAAGATTGAGCCAGTACCAAGATATCGTCCAAATAAGCAAACACTGCAATACCCTGTTCTCTAATTACAGATAGAAGGGCACCTAGAACCTTGGAAAAGATTCTTGGAGCTGTTGCTAGACCAAATGGAAGAGCGACAAATTGGTAATGCTTGTCTAGAAAAGAGAATCTCAGAAACCGATAGAGGTCTGGATGAATCGGAATGTGAAGATATGCATCCTTTAAGTCTATTGTGGGCATATAATGACCTTGCTGAACAAAAGGCAGAATAGTCCTTATAGTCATCTTGAAAGTTGGGACCCTTACAAAGTGATTAATAAATTTCAGATCCAGATCTGGTCTGAATAAATTTTCCTTCTTCGGGACAATGAATAGATTTGAATAAAAACCCAAACCCTGGGAGGCGGAGCTTGGCCGCGCTGGTAGATGGCCGCTTTAGCTTAGAGCTCCTGCTACTTGTCTAGGCCCTTTATATTAAATCAGACAATGTGGATTTCCTAGACCGCTCAAATCAGCAAAAAAGGCAGTGGGGAACACCTACCCTAACATCTGGAGGTGAAAAGGGGTGAGAGCTGAATTTATCGAAGTATCTGGCCTGATCACAGATAACGGACTGCACGCGGCAATAAACAGAGAATACTTCCCGCTGCCCCAGCACTAACCTCACACCTCCCGGCCATAAGAACAGACATCAGGGAGGACCGAGCCGCAATCACATAGCAAAGGGAACACAGTGTAAGTCAGTACAGCACCTCTGGCTGAGGGGAAACACACGGGCTGCAAGCGACGATCAGTGGGGCGCACTGCCCATCGTCCCAACACTATCTACTCACCCCCAGGCTGCAAGCGTAGTTAACAACGAGCTCACAATACACGCTCGTGGCGGAGAGCATCCAACCTCAGCCAGCATAAGAAGGGAGGTACCGGGAACCAGCAGTAAGTTGCAGTCAAGACACACGGGCTGCAGCCATCACAAAGTAAGACCGGAAATACCGGTCAGGCCCAAAGCAAACTACACTAAACATACAGGGGTAAAAGAGACACTTCCATACATAAAGTGTCACGGGCAACATAGCACGAGTTATCTGACAGAGACAATACCCTACCTAATCACGGAACAAGATAAGAGAGTCATCATTTGGCTATAAAGCTGTACTACACGTGCTGCCTGCTATCCTCCATATAATTCACTAACACTGCCATCCCCCCTGCAGCACTACTCCTGCACGAAGAATCAAAGGAGACAGATAGGCCTTACCAATAAGGTTTAGCGGATGGCTCAGCTGGGACCCATAGAATAAAATACACTGTGGACACTTTTTAACAACAAAGGGCAAATTCACAACCCCCAGCATGTATATTTAACTTGCCATAACTCTGTGAGAACCAAAAGTAGCCACCTCAGTGCAGAGAGTGGGAGACAATACACTCTAGTGGGGACAATTGCCTGTAATGCCCCAAAAGAAGAACACTACAGGGGAAAAAAACCCCAAACCCCAAACATGAACCACTATCTTAAACCTACAGACCCCCTCAACGTTGACTCAATGACAACACAGCCAGACACGAGACAAGGTGCCCCTACACGGACACAGGAAATGCCTATACTGCCCCCATCCTATGTCACCAAAGAGGACCTGATGTCACTATCATCCAAAGCTGACATTAAGGGGGTCATGGAGGAAGTTAAAAGTCTCTTCAGTGAGCTCCGTAAAGACATCACAGATCTATCATGAAGGGTTACCAGTGTGGAACAAACTCACGATAACTTCATGGAGGAAATGAAAGACACCTCATCCACAGCGCAATACAACACCGACATGATACACAGCTTAATGGACAAAGTGGAAGACCTGGATAACCGCGGCATACACTCTATGAAAGACGGACAGGGACAAACAAGACAGGATAGTTACAGTATTGCACAAATCTTCCATACCTACTATGACAGGTTATATAACCTTAAAAAAGGAGAGACAGGTAACCATATACAGGATAAACAAGAATACCTGAGACATACAAAATTACCAACTTTGACCGCGGAAGAATCTGATTCTTTAGATACCCCCCTAACACAAAAAGAAATAGCAGATACAATAGCAGCCCTCCCGGCGGGAAAGAGCCCAGGCCCTGATGGTCTGAGTAACAAATATTATAAGACCTTTCTCCCGTTACTTCTGCCCTACCTACAAAAGCTGCTCAATGAATTGCCCGATACCGGCCATTTACCAAAGTCTATGTTGTCAGCATACATAACAATCCTGCTGAAACCCGGGAAACCCCCAGACAAACCAGAGAGCTATAGACCTATCTCTCTCCTTAACAGTGACATTAAAATTCTAGCAAAGGTCTTAGCAACCCGCATCAACAAATATCTACCACAACTGATATCCACCGATCAGGTGGGATTTGTCCCTGGCAGAGAAGCCAGGGACAATACTTTAAAAATCTTTCATCTCATGGCTTTCTCTAAAGCTCAGTCTATCCCTCTCGCTCTGCTGTCCACAGACGCAGAGAAAGCTTTTGATAGGGTGGACTGGGCTTTCTTGCGGGAATCTATGGTCGTAATGGGATTCGGGGATAAGTTTTTGAGGACCATCTTTGCCTTATACTCACACCCTAACGCACAAATTAAAGTCAACGGCATACTTTCTGAGCCATTCCATATTGAAAATGGAACTATGCAGGGGTGCCCGCTTTCTCCTGCATTATTTGCCATCACCATAGAGGCACTGGCAAGTAATATCAGACACAACACTGAGATAAAGGGTATACTGACAGGCCCCATTGAAAACAAGTTAGCCATGTATGCGGATGACTTGTTACTCACCATAACTGATGTGGAATCATCCATCCCCGCCGTTTTAGCAAAATTTGTGAGGTATGGATTGGTCTCTAATTTCCTACTCAATCTCACAAAATCAGAAATCTTGGGCATCTCCCTAACCCCAGAAATGCAGTCCTGGCTCAGGGACCACTCCCCATTCCTGCAGAGGAATGGGTCATTGAAATATCTGGGAATCCACATTTCGGGAAATCACTTAGAGGTCTTTGAGGCCAACTATGTGCTCTTGAAAAAGGAGATAGCCGGGGACTTTTCTGAATGGAAAAACAAGTCCATCTCCTGGCTCGGCAGAGTCGGGGTCATGAAAATGAACGTCCTGCCGAGAATATTATATTTACTCCAGGCCGCCCCTATAGCCCTCCCACGCCCTTTTATTCCCTCTTTACCAGCTTTAATTGAGGAATACATATGGAAGGGCGTGAGACCGAGGATTAATAGACAAACACTGTACCTACCGAGAGAGCAGGGAGGACTGGGTATACCTCACATCCAATCTTACAGACGGGCTGTCCTGCTTCAGAGGGTAGTAGAATGGTGCCAACCTTTAGCGGACAAGGCCTGGAAATGGGTAGGTTCATACTCCATTAATAGGACTAATCCAGCCACTCTGTTCTGGACTGACAGAAAACACAGACCAAACGATATATCCAGACTACCACTGTTAGAGGAACTGCTTAACGAATGGGACAAAATAATCGCCACAGAATCACACATTTCCACCAGTTATGCACCTCTCACACCTATTTACGATAACCACGACTTGCCTCTGCACATGACAACGGTGGCGGGCCCCCCGACCACCCCCCTGAATTGTATAGGCAACTTATTGACTCAAGGGAGACTTAAAACACAGCAGGAACTAAGCGATGACCATCCCGCATTAGCAAACTCTTGGTTTGCATACTCCCAAATAATACACTATATCAGCTCCCATAAATCCAAACACCTTTTCGGTAGAAACTTGACAAAATTTGAACAGTTATGTTTGTCCCCCATGGAAATTAGACATGTGATCTCGATTATTTACAAACTCTTTTTGATACCATCTGATGACGCCCTGCCTCAATACACCACACAATAGCATAGGGAATTAGGATATACCTTCACTACTGAAGAATGGAAACACATGTTTCTTCTGGGAAAAGGGGTGTCCATTTCAGCACGCACACAGGAATCCCATTACAAACTACTGAGCAGGTGGTACCTCACTCCATATAGATTGAAAAAGATTTACCCTAACACCTCAGGAAAATGCTGGAGAGGGTGCGGTCTGGAGGGTAACATGGCCCATGTGTGGTGGGACTGCCCACTGCTAAACTCCTTCTGGGAGGAGGTATGGAAAGAAATTAGCTTGATCACTGATCTAACAATCCCTAAATCCCCAGAAATATTACTACTACACCTTCCATTCAAATTTCAGAATCAGGCACAAAAAGCACTACTTGTACTTCTTCTTTCATGTGCCAAAATCTTGATCCCCCTTCACTGGAAGTCCACCTGAATACCTACACTACCAGAGTGGAAGTTAAAAGTAAATACCACATTGCAACTAGAAAGATACCACTATCTCCTATCTGGTCAGTTGGGCACACATGAGATGATGTTGGAGATGTGGTCAAGAGGGGAACACAACAACAGTCCAAGTTAAAAAAGTCTTTCCACAGATTATATGTCGCTGGGGGGGGGGAGAGGGGATCTGACTGGGGCCCGCCCTGAAATATTTGAAACATCTGAATTAGACGAAATATATGACATATTTGAAACATTGGCTTCTTTGATGTAAGACTTGAATTATTGCTATGAGTCGTGTTTTCTTTTTTTTTTTTTTTGCTGTGTACTGACTCCCTTTTCAGGTATGCAAGGTAGAATGCCTTGCATATATCGTTATGTTTAAGATCATTAGAGCATCATTGTTATTTCTGTATTTTGCTTATGAGAATAAGTGTTTTGGTTGCGGATGGCAATATATACGTTACGAATGGGTTATATTGGTCATTTATCTAACAGGAACTCAAGAAAAACTGTAATATGAAACTGTGACACAGACGCTCCTGGAATCTAACCAGAGACTTACAGTTATCTATATTTTGCCACACATAGCTAATCTATGTTAAAAATGTTTGTTTATAACTGTGCATATTCCCATAACTCTTTGTAACAATCTGGGAAACATTGCATCTTTTTCTTTATGTTTAATAAACATTTTAAAATCTAAAAAAAAAAAAAAAAAAAAAAAAAAAAACCCAAACCCTGTTCCAGAAGTGGAACTGGTACAATTTCCCCTGAAAGCTCCAGATATGAAACACATTTCAGAAAAGCCTGAGCTTTCACAGGATTTGTTGGAACTTTAGAGAGAAAAAACCTTTTCACAGGAGGTCTTATTCTGAAACCTATTTGATACCCTTGAGAGACAATATTCTGAATCCAATGATTCTGAACGGAACCTGTGTTAGAATATGTATGTAAACTGTAAACGTGAATGTACTAATCTTCTATTTTGTCCTTAGTCGTGTATATTTACTTATTTTAAAATTGCTATTGCCCATTCTCAATATTCATATTTACATTTTATTGTGAATGCGCAATCATAACCCCAATACTCATATTTCATAATATTGCGATCACGATTTTGCATTTGCAATATTCATATTTCACAATATTGTGATTGTTGTGATGTTCCGCTTGTAATATTCTCTTTTTCACAAAATTGCAATGGCACGATCATGTTTTAGTTATAATTTTGTGATTGCACTGTAAACGTATAGTCGTGTACTATATACACGTTAGTTACAGTGTGCAATAAAATAAAGTAAAATGCACGTCTAAGGACAAAATAGAAGATTAGTACATTCACGTTTGCAGTTTACATACATATTCTAACATTATATTGTTGATATGACTAAGACTATATAATTTATTATTTTTCAATGCTATATTAAAACATTTGAAAAATATATCATTGGACTTTGTATGTTTCAAATTTTATACTTTGTTTCTTTTATTTCAGAAATGTATTTTGTGACTGAAAGAAGGAAATTTTTCATTTATAGTTATTTCTCTTCACCTTGCTTTATATTGTGTGCTGTACATTATACAACCTGTCTCACTATATTCTATTTCAAAGTTATTTTCTATGCATTGATTATGGTATTATTTTAATTGGTGGGTTATTCTAGAATTCCTGATTTTCTTCATTTTTTTCTAGGGGAAAACTAGTTGTAGATTTTATACATTAACAACTACTAGTAACAGCAATTTGTTTTTCTTATGTAAAATATGCATATAGACACACACACAAAGAAGTGAATGTGTAAAACAGCTTTAACTTTGCCTAAAGCTTGTAAATTATATACAATGCATTATGAAGGGAATTCTCTATTGCTCCTGAAGATTTGAAGTAGAAAGCTGTATAACTCCTTAGTCCCAATATTCCCTGTAATAAGAGCTACAGTCGGGGGCGGAACTACCAGTGAAGCAGAGGTTAAAACTGCCCCAGCAGCACAACAAAAAAATCCCAATTTTTTTTTACACATTTTTTTTCCACGTTTTTTTTTTTAGAATTTCTTGCCCTCCCATGCCTCTGCCCCCACAGAGATCTTCTCCTTCATTTGCCTGTGCTGTGCGGCTGTGTGACTGACTTTCCTGACAGTTTTAAATCTTAGCATTGCCGTGGGTTACCATGGCAACACTCTGAAACATTTCCTGCTGAGTGGGAAAGAAGTAGCTGTCTGAGTGTCTGCGTGAATGCAGTAACTAACAGCCTAGTGAGTGAGCTCAGTGAAATGGAACTGTCTGGAGGGATGGGATGGCAACACCGCACTATTCTCCTATTCATGACATACCAGAGATCCGGACGGGTGTTGGCGGTAGGCCGGTAGCTGTTTCAGAACTTGCAGAAGACAAATTTACTGTGCAAGTAAAGTCCCCGGCTGGGTGTGTGAGTGACACTAGTAGCAATGCATCAAGATGGCAGACAGAGCCTAGCGACTCCCCTGTACACAGCCAATCAGCCCAGCGCACAGCCCATCGGATGGCCCATCTGCAGAGACAGCTACAAACTCTAGAGCTTATCGGTCAAGGTCAGTATCTATTCTTATCTCTCACTTAGGAAGCAGGATTCAGGCCTACCGGCATCCTCACCCCCACCCTGCAGCTCTTTCAGCTGTCACTGCGGCGATGCTAAACACTGCAACCCTCACTCTGCTAAGCAAAGTAGTAAGGTACCACAGCTCCCTCTGGTCACTCTGCCTTTAAGAACACAACTGTAATATTTGTATCTTTCACCAACTCATTGTCTTAATTCTGTTGGTAGTTGCATATGGGCTACACTCTTCTTTATTTTTCCCAATTTTCTGCATGTGCATCATTACTATACAGGCACAAGGTCAATTAAAAAGGCTGCCATTATATTTCAGTTTACCTCTTATAGCAAATAAATAAAACTTGCCCTAAGGAATAAATGCTTTACTGCCCTCAACCATGGACTTTAGATGGATAGTAACATCATGTGTGTAAAATATATATATATAGTATTCCTATTTGTATATATGTGTGTGTGTGTAAATAAATATATATATATATATATATATATATATATATATATATATATACATACAGTATATATATATATTCACATATAATTATAACATATAAAGGCTATAAAGTAAAGGGACATGAAACCCATTTTTCTTCTGTTTCTATACAGATAGTGCATACAATTTTAAACAACTATACTTATATTATCAAATTTGCTTCTTTCTCTTTGTATCCTTTGTTTAAGAAGCAGCAATGCACTACTGTGAGCTCGATGAACACATTGGGTAAGCCAATGACAATAGGCATATATGCACAGCCACCAATCAACACATAGGTCCCAGTAGTGTACTGCTGCTGCTTCTGAGCCTTTTCAATAAAGGATACCAAGAAAACAAATCAAATTAGATAATAGATGTAAATTAGAAATGCGTTTAAAATGGCATGTTCTATCTTAAACATGAAAGTTTAATTTTGACATTATTTTTTGTTGTTACACAGACACCTTTATCAAATGTGGTAGATGCTGACACAAAAAAAGTGATACCAACATTCCAAACAACTTCACTTTTTTTTTTTACTGTGTTAAATGTTGAAAAAGTAAATAAATAAGTATATGTATCAAATTCCCATTTTATTTTTTGGGGGGTGGTGGTGGGGGGGCCCTTCTTATATTCTTGTACCAGGGCCCTATGGTTTCTAGTTACGCCTCTGGCCACAGTTGCTGATGCTGAACTGTATTAATTGCTTCAGTAAATGATGCTTACAGAATATATACAAAGTAGCCAGTGTGTATATTGTGTGTGCCATTTTAGAGCAGGCATATGGAAACTACAGTCAAATCTACTTTAAACTTGTCCTGCTTAGTATAATGCTATTTAAAATTAAAAATGTAATACTCTTTAAAATATATAGAAATCAAATCCCAATTCTCTTTAAACCTGTAATGAAAATTATTGCCTATCTAATCCTTTCAGATATGCACAATTCTCTTCTACAGACAATGGTCCGTTTTGCAACCCTATCCTATATTTTACCATTGACAGTGAAATAAAATAAATAATTAAGCAAGTAAATAAGTAAATAATGGTATATAAATTATATAATGTTCAAATTTCAACATGTGACAATCATTATATGTTTATAAATGACAACCAGCTCACACAAGGATAGTGTCTGTAAACACCAGAATAAACTAATCCAATATCACAGCTAGACCAATTTAGGTAGCCAATGCTTATAATTAAAGAGACATTAAATGCTTTGAGTTTGTTACATAAAATGCTTAATTATGCAAAGTAAACAACTTTGTAATTCATTCTTATGGTTTACTTTGCTTCATTTTCCTGTAATTTAAGTCTGAAATTTGTGGATTTTCCAGTCCTGAAAACTAAGTACATAGAAGGCGTTTCAAGTCTAATATTGCCACGTGTCTCCCTAACCCTAATTTGCAATATTGTTATCTTATAATTTCTGCTGAAGCCATACAATATAGATTTTGTTAACAGAATGGGAGTGTCAAGACCTGTCTTCTGCAGACTGTGTAGTTTGACCATTGGAAAACAATTGCAGAAAACAAGGTGTTAATTTCTTCTAATAACACCTAGAATCTTCTGGTATTTTAATCTACTGGAAGACAGCAGACAAAATGTTGTAATTACGAGACGTTTTCTGTCCATTTTATACACATATATGTCTGGTAGCACTGAGGAGGTAAAACAACCTATCCATGTATGAACATATAATATTTTGCTTGAATTTATATATACAGATGGAACTTCCAATTTAGATTCTATTAGAAAGTATAACTCTAAAAATCTTAAAAGCAGCTAGTGATTTGTTAATGACATTGTTAAGTTATACTTAATATAATTGATCTTATTGACTATATAACACAACATAAAATCATCACTAAGAGAATGAATGCTTGAATATAGTTTAATTTGTGCAGATAACTAACATTTTCAGAGCACATAAATAGAATAACTTACCAATTTATGACCAACAGGGGACCAAGTTATATACTGAATACTGGGAGGGAGCACATTTGTGGTTATCAACTCCCTATAAATATAAAATAATATGTTTTCTTTAGAAACATCTAGAATGCTTTGCCCTGTAAAGTAAATTTGAATATTCAGTCTTGGACCATTATTGCTAAACATTTGTCTGTCTGTAAGCTGATGTTAAATTATTTCAGTACAAAAAAACTATGGCCACCATTTCTAATTCATTTCAAATCTAATAAATAAATTAATATTTTATAACTAGTGAAACCAATTTTTTTTTTTATGAGTATTTGGGAGCAGTTTAATTAGACAAGGTGGGGTCTAAATGTGATATATAATTTAAAATATTTTATTGATAAAAAATATATCACTAGTTAGGAGGTTAAATTAAAGCAAGACTGTCCATCATTTATCTTCAAGGAGACATATGAAGACATGCTAGATTCTTGTAAAGTCAATGTTTGAGAAAATCTAAGTGCCCAGCGCTTTAGGATAAACTTGCACTTAAAGGGATATAAAACAGTGCTCCTTTATTAAAAAAAAAAGTAACAATATAAATTAGCAGACTGTGTTAAAAACAGCTTACTTGTTTTATTGCAAAATTAGCACTCAGTGTAGCCCCACCATGCTGCTAGATAAGGGAGATACAATTACATAATTTAAGTTCTACTGTCACATAATTTTTGCAGCAAAGATGTCCTCTACTGAGCATGGGCAAAAAACTGACCGCAGCTATGGTAGATGTGTCCTAGCAACACTTCAAAGGAAAAGCCACTCCTTTGCCTTCGTGTAGAGGCAGGGAAAGGAAGTAATGGACCCTTCACAAATTAATTAATTTAAGCTGTAATTGTGGGTGATGCAATTTTATTAACTAATAAAACCAAAGTAATTATAAAGTAAATATATTAAATATATTAATATTTTATTATAATGTTTTATACAATTATTAAATAAAGAAACTTACTGTCTTTCAACATTATATATATGATAAGATGCTTTGAAGGAGTGTCTCCACACCTAAAAAGCAATAATAAAAAGCATAAGCAATAGTTTTTAGTGAAATATTAAATATCTTTATATTTTTTTTTTTGTTTAAATAATTTTTATTGATTTTTTGGGAAAAAACATGGACATATAATGAACAACAAACATAAACCAATAATTGTTTTTCAATTACAGTAAGGTATTATAATATCTTAGTGATCATTTCTTTCCCTTATTTGAGGAAAGCAAAAAGCAAATTAAAAATAAGTTCTTTGGGTAATAGGGAGAGAGGTGGGCAGAGGACGGGTATGGAGAGGGCTAGGACAGATAATAATAGGGATTAGTAAAAAGTAAAAAGGTATGTAACAAGAGGGGGGGGAATATAGGGGACGAGAGGGAGAGAGGGTGGTTAAAGGGACATGAAACCCAATTTTTTTCTTTCATGATTTAGAAAGAGCATGTCATTTTAAACAACTTTCTAATTTATGTCTATTATCTAATTTGCTTCATTCTCTTGATATCACTTGCTGAAAAGCATATCTAGATATGCTCAGTAGCTGCTGATTGGTTGCTGCACATAAAGGCCTTGTGTGATTGGCTCACACATGTACATTGCTATTTCTTCAACAAAGGATATCTAAACAATTGAGCAAATTAGATAATAGAAGTAAATTGGAAAGTTGTTTAAAATTGTATGCCCTATCTGAATCATGAAAGTTTAATTTTGACTAGATTGTCCCTTTAAGGAGGGATATGGAAAGGGTTAGAGAGTGTAGCAAAAGAAATCAGTCGGGTGATAAACAGTAAAAATAAAGGAATACAGATATACAAGGGTACATAATGTCATGGTAAAATACAATATAATGTAATTTCCTTGCGCTTGTCTTTTTTTTTTTAGGTATAACCTGGATAAATAATTAGACAGCAAAAATCAGCGAACATTCTCCAGCTACCTTGAGTCTTTGTTGTGTCTTAAAGTGAGAAGGGGGAGGGAGGTCTGAGGGGGAGTAGGAGAGGGGATCGGGCAGGTGACTGTAAGGGATAGGAGGAAGTAGACCAACATAAGAATATGTAAAAATAAATTATAGAATAATATAGTTTATTATAGTGTGGTTCCATGTAAATCCTTTGCAATTAATCCTTGCAAAGAATAAGATACATACTTCGAAGAATTATGGAGCCTGTGGTATTTAGCAGTGAAGAAGGGTCGGTTATTTAGAGTCATGGTGTTCTTTGTTCCCATAGGAAAATTATATCTAGTATAAAATCTCTCTTTCCTATAAAACAATAATGTCTCTTCTCTAAAGCTAGTATGTGTGTGACTTCTGATACCCAGTGTTCATAGGTAGGGGGGTGAGCTTGTTTCCAATACCGAGGGACAACGCGTCTAGCGCAAGTTAACATCAGTTGAAGGAGTTTCCTTCGGTAAACACATTCCAATCTAGGGATTTGGTTTAGCAAGATCATGGTTGCCGAAAGGGATATCTGTGTGTTTAATGTAAGATTGATGCTACGCTCGATTTGAGCCCAGTAAGTGGACATTTTATTACAGGACCACCATATGTGGGAAAGTGTGCCCACTTCCCCACATCGTCTCCAGCAGCTCGAGTTAGCTCCTGGATATATTTCATTCAATTTTTGAGGTGTAAGATACCAGCGCGAGATGATCTTATAATTAAGTTCGGTCAGAATGAGTGAGGAGGAGGAGGAGTGGACTGTGTTAAAACATTTTAGCCAGGTGTCTTTTGGGAGCTGAACTCGAAGTTCAGTTTCCCATTTGGTGGTATATGAGGGTAGTTTGACTGTGTGTATAGCTCTTAAGAGTTTATGTGTGAGGGAGAGAAGGGATTTCTGAGTGTCTTTTGTATTGCATAGCTTCTCAAATGGGGTAAGTGGACGGAGGCAATCATTTTTATGAGGGTTATCCATAATTGCTTGGCGTATTTGGAGGTAGGGAAACCAACAGTGGAAGGGAGAGCCTAATGATTCCCTTAAGGCAATTCTATCTCTTATTTGGGAGTTTTCTGTGAGTAAAAATATAGGCATATTTTTCAGGGAAGAATCTTCTGGTTCAAATTTGAACTGGTGTTGGGATAAAAAAAGGGTGTTATTTAACAAAGGAGTCATTGGAGAGATTGGGGTAGAGAGAGTGTTTGGATTTCGAATAAGAGAGTCCCATATGGTTAAGGTAGTTTTTATGCATTCATTAGCCTTAGTTATGGGGGGTCTGGATGATTTAGGGAGCCAACAAAGATCTCGCATCCCGCTTAAGCCAAGGGAGGCAGCTTCCATTTGGATCCATAGTTTGGAGGAGGGGTTGGGAGACCATGAGACTATTCGTGTTAAATGAGTCGCCCTGTGATACTGAAATAAATTTGGGGCATTTAGGCCACCTTCCTCCCTGCTTAAATACATAGAATTCTTTGACACCCTTGGTTTTTTGTAAGCCCAAATAAAAGAATCTAGCATCTTTTGTTGCGTACGAAGGTAGTGTCTCGGTAATGATATTGGTAGAGCTTGGAATATGTATAGATATTTAGGGAGTATCATCATCTTTATTGTGTTTATGCGGCCTATCCAGGAAAGGTGTCCTTGTTTATGCCATGTATGTAATAGGGAGAAGACATGAGTTTGAAGTGTAATATAGTTCTCTTGGAATAAATTTTTAGGGTTCTTTGGTATATTTAGTCCTAGGTATCTAAGGGTATTTACGACAGGGAAGGGAGTTTTATGTAAAATATAGTCCATTTCCATTGAGTTTATGTGGATGGGGATAATACTTGACTTATTCATGTTAATTGAATAGTTGGAAAATTGTTTATAATTCTCCAGATCTCTTATCAGGGCTGGAATGGAGGTTAGTGGTGCCTGCAGAGTGAAGATGATGTCGTCTGCAAACAGGAGACATGTTTGTTGAATGTTACCTACCTTAATTCCCAAAATATTTGGATTGTTTCTGATTTGAATAGCTAGGATTTCTACCATGAGAGCGAATAGAAGAGGGGATAACGGACAACCTTGCCTAGTGCCATTAGAGATAGGGAAGGATTGAGATATTATGTCATTAACCTTAATAATGGCTCGAGGGTTGTGATATAAGGCTTGTACTCTGGACAAAAATATGTCTGAGAGGCCGAATTTCGACAGGACCGACCACATAAAATGCCAGTCGACCCTGTCGAAGGCCTTCTCAGCATCAGTAGACAGCAGCACTAGGGGGCTTGTTTGTTCTTGTGAGGTTAATAATGTATGTATGAGTCTAGTGGTATTGTCTTTTGCTTCACGGCCACTAACGAATCCCACCTGATCAGGGTGGATGACCTTCGGTAGGACTCGGGCAAGACGATTAGCTAAAATCTTAGCATATATTTTAATATCCACATTTAAGAGAGAAATCGGTCTATAGTTGCTAACAAGATCTCTGGGTTTATCTGGTTTCGGAATTACTGTTATCATAGCATTTAGAAGAGATTGGGGGAATGTAAGACCCTGGTCTATAGAGAGAAATAGCTCTTGTAAATGTGGGGCAAGATTACCTATTAATAACTGGTAAAATTTGGTTGTAAGGCCATCTGGACCTGGTGATTTTCCATTGGACATGGATTTAATCGTATTGACCACTTCTAGTAAAGAGATGGGGGAGTCTAGCATAGACACGTCTTCTTCAGGGATAGAGGGAATATCTATAGAGTCTAAATACGTTTGTAGCTTGTCTCTACTCCCCTGATCATTTGTGTTGTTTATGTTGTAAAGTGAGGTGTAGTATGTAACGAAGCTGTCAGCTATATCTTTGTTTTTAGTGCAAACTACTCCTGTGCTTTGTTTAATGGATTGAATATGAGAGGAAAGCCTCTTTTTTTTTAAAGATCTGGCTAACATTTTTCCAGCTTTGTTTGATTCAGCATAGAATTTAGCTTTTGTTGTCAGGGCACGCATATGTGCATTTTCTACCAGGAATTTGTTAAGGTTTTCCCTAGCTTCCATGACTGCGGATAATTTTTGTGGGGATTTTGGGTCTTTTTTATGTATAGCTTCACTTTTCTCTAGAGAGTTAGACAAGGTGTCGAATTGAGCAGATCTCTGCTTTTTAAGTTTCGCTGTTAGTTGTATGATAACTCCCCTAATATAACATTTGTAGGATTCCCAATTGTTTGCAGTGTTCGTGTCTGCAGATATATTAAATACAAAATATTCGTCTGTAAATTTAATGAGTTGGTCTATGATTTCATTGTCTGTGAGAATATACTCATTTAATCTCCAGTTTAAACTATGGCTAGGTTTACTCGTCCATTTAAAGATAGATTTAACTAGACTATGGTCTGACCATGTAGTGTGTGAGATTTTTGAGTCGACCAAATTCGTCAATGAGGCTTGGTCACAGAATATGTAGTCGAGTCTGGTATAAGATTTTTGCGGGTGAGAGAAAAATGTGTAATCTCTGATGGAGGGGTGTACCGTTCTCCAGGTATCAAACAGCTTCAGTGTGTGGAGAGATGTGTTATTATTCCTAATCTGTGAGTTTCTTAGGTAGGAGTGACCTGTTGAAGTGTCCAGTATAGGGTCCGAAGGGTAATTAAAATCTCCACCTAATATGATTGGGCCTTTGGCAATATCTAGGAGTTTGTTGGTAATTTTTCTGAAAAAACAGGGGGTGGGTCTGATGGGGGCGTATATGTTTGCGAGAGTAATAGGCTTACCATAATAGAGTCCTACTAGTATTAAAATTCTGCCTTCATGATCATTGAATTGTTGTAGTAGGTCAAAAGAAGTATTGCGTCTAAATAGGGTGCATACACCGTTATGTCTGGTCAGGCCTGAGCTAAAGTAGTGTTTATCGTAGTATTTGGATGAGAGTGTAGGCTCATGGTTTCTTTTAAAATGTGTCTCTTGAATCATAATGATATCAAGATTTCTCTTGTAAAAGTCATGGAGAGCAATTGAACGTTTTTCAGCTGATAGGAATCCCTTCACATTTTGGGTGGCTATTGATATTGATCCTTCATGTGGATGGGTAGGCATTGCAAAGGATATGAGCGTGTGTGTCCTCTAAAATAGAGGAACTAGAGATTTGTACAGGGGAACCAATGTATGAAAATGAAATGGAAAATGTATGGTTAAGAGTTTAGTAAGGTGGTATAGAGTAGGGGTAGGAGAATTTAAATTGAATTGGTGGAGGCTTCTGGGCAAGCTGGGCAAATGCCCACTGGTGTATTGTGATGAGCGTGCAGGAGGCACATGGAATGATAAGAGGGTAGCTGGGGAAGGGGGGGGGAAAGAGGGGAGAGGGGATAAGGGGTGTATTATGTGTAAGGTGTCAAATCCGTCCAGATCTAAGCAAAACTTTCATATAAACAGATATCTACATAGCAGCATTGTGAATAGTATAGAATTTTCTATAGAACAGGACATTCTTGTATTTTTGTATCCACTTTAGGGAATCAAGGTGGCATAATTTGCTTCAACAGTGCATATCTTACATTTATAAACTCAGGAAAACAAGTGAATCTAGTGGATATCTCTGTACTATTGTTATCTAAAGCAGTTTTGTTTCGCAAAATAGAGTATGCAGATAATGGATAGGTTAATGTCTAATTAGTTTCTAGGGATTAAGGCATTTAATACATTGAAGATATTTAAGACATTTAAGGGGCTACTATCTCTGTTTGAGATGTGGTAGTAAGTGAGATAGAGAATAAGTGGGGTCTTTATATTCAGTTATGGTTGGGACTATTCCTGTTTTAGCAGTTAACAGCTAGCTTATGGGGTCATTTAACAATTCAATCATAAACTATTATATCGTATTACTGAATATAAACATGACTATTATCATACAATTACATAGGTATATATGTGCAAAGCAAGCGGTCTATGAATAACAAAATAACTGACCAAAACACATCAAAACATGATGAACATCTAGGGACTCCTTCCTCAAAACATAGAACATAAAACATAGAGGAGAGATCCCTTAAGCACATAAAGTCTAGTGTAATATAGCTTGAAGGGTGATTGAAAACAGTTCCGTGGAAACCTGAAATAAAAGGAGAAAAAGTCTACAAACAAACGTTGCATAGTCAGCATAGACAATCACATATAGTTACGTGTCTCCTTCAGGGTGGTTGAACCTCATCTTCCTCGTTACTGGTTTGTCGCCGCTTGTTTAGAGGGATTGTAGTGTCCATCCAGGGTCTTCTTTGCGATTTAGAGGTTTCCTGTTTACTTGATGTAGAGGATTGCACAGTAGAGGTTTGGGGGTCAGGTAGCGGAATCCCCAACTGTTGGCAGAAATGCTCTGCATCCTGCGGGTAAGAGCATTCGATTTTTTTTCCATTTTTAACAGCAATAACTGAAGTTGGGAATCCCCATCTATACTGGATCTTCAAAGCACGCAGATGGGAGGTTAAAAAGGAAAGATCTCTTCTCTTTTGGAGTGTTCTTGCTGATAAGTCTTGGAATATCTGGATTCGGTGACCCTGGAACTGGATAGAAGATTGTTTCCTTGCATAGTTGTAGATAGTCTCCCTATGGTGGAAGTTTTGAAAGTGCACTATAATGTCCCTAGGAGGTAAGTTGTCTGATGGCTTGGGACGTAGGGCTCTATGTGCTCTGTCCAAGATGATGTCAGATAGAGTGCCAGAGTTGTTCTTTACCAGGTCTGCAAAAAAGGACTGTAGATAATCTTGTATCTCATCGTTTTGTATGGTCTCAGGAATTCCCCTGAAGCGTAGATTGCTCCTTCTGGAGCGATTTTCTAAATCATCTAATTTATCCTCTAGGTCTGTCATACGATGATGGTGTTGAAAGGCTTTAGAGGACAGGTTTGCAATCTTCTGAGATGATATGTATTCATGCTCTTCTAGAGTATCAACTCTATAGCATAAGTCCGAAATATCCTTCTTCAAACCTGCGCACTCATTTTTAATGCAAGTTTTAACCTGTTCTATCAGAGCTTCCATAGCGCCATAAGTGATAATATCATCTTTTCCAACATTTGCAGTTGTAGGTTGTAGGTCTGACATGGGATCTGCAGCTTCACAAGAGCTTTCATCATGTGAGCTTAGTGTGGTGTCCAGAGCTTTATTGCTTTTTTGCTTGTCGGCTTGTTTGAAAAAAGAGTTCATGGCTCCCTGGGTTGTTAAAGGCAGTTTTTGAGATTTATCACTTCTGGTTAATTTTCTCTGCGACATCATAGAGGTTTTTGGTAGGTTATAGCAGGTGTTCAGTTATATTTGTTATATAGTAATGATGAGACTAGGTAAATCGGAACACCTCTCCCTGGGGTTTTTGCCCTCACAGAGCGATCTCGGGAAAAGGTGGTGGATTCGACCCACTGCTATTTAGAGCAGTGGGAAGAGGGATAGGAGGGTGTTCTTCTCAGCTAGCTGCTCAGTTTTAGATTTGAGCGTCTGGTGTCCAACCACTGGGAGAACAGAAAACAAGTCACAGCTGCATAAAATTTTTTACTTTTGTCTATAAGGAGATAGACTACATCCGATGTGTGTTGAGATGAGTCAGGGTGTCAGCATGGACTTTGCTGTATAGATCAGTTCGGTTAGCGGCTGCAACCTATGTCTCACAGATAGATATATGATAAGCCTGAGAAACGATGTAAGTTAGGTACTTCAGCCCAAATGCAGCCTTTCAGTTCATGTGTGTGGGCTTAATATGGCATTGAATTACATGCGTATATTAAAGGCAAAAAAAATATCCCCTTTGCTAAATTTCGGCCTTGTGTCATGTGGATAGGGTGGATCTTAAAGTGCTGTCTGCTCCTTATTTTTAGTTAGTAAACTGAACAGCAACTGGTGTGAGCATTGTTGCCTCTTTCATAAAGCTTAACATTTAACCTGTATCCGTTATGTTAGGCGATCCGGATTGGTATGTGGACTTGAGTAGCGGTCTGTGTTACATCTTGACTGTAGCGCGGAGCTTAAAGGCCTCGTGGCGCAGTTGTAGACGGCTCAAATAGTGTCCGTAATAGCATACGGATCGGGACCAAAATCTCAGCAAACGTTCTCTGTATATTCCGATACTTAGTTAGAGGTTTTATATCTCTGTGCCCCGTTGTTGTCTGTGGTTATGAGCTAATTTGCCCAGCCTGCGTGAGGAGCTTCAGTTACATGCGACCATCTTGGTTAGCCGCTCGCTCCGCCTCCTATAAATATCTTTATATTTTATGTAACAAATAAGTACAGTCAAGAAACTAAACAAAATGATGGCTTAGTTGTTAGCTGCTGAAAATAAAATGGTAATAGCCTTTCTATCCAGTATGTATGAGCACAGGAGAGTATTGAAGGGGCAGTGTCCTATTAATGTGTTTCAAATGACTTGTTATACCAGAGTATAAAATGTATGGAAAATTGCTCTTTTTGGTTTATTTTTGTAAATGTAATAACTGTTTCTGTTATCTAAACTACACACCTAATCAAATGGTCTGAGTTTGCAGGGAGAGCAGGCCTCCCTATCCTATATCTCTATACAAACACACTCACAAAGTTATCCTTATCTTATCTCTCACTGTATAAACAATGATTTATATAAATTAAACTGAACATTTAGTACAGCTATACGATACCCACTGGGAGTATTATTTTTTCAGCCCCTTCTTGTTTACATACATTTTCTATAACCATTACTTATGTACTGAAATCACAGCATAAGATGTGGCTAGCTTTAATTAACATTTTAAGCCTAGCTTAAAATCACCCTCAATTGAAAGATGGCTGTGATTGGCTGATGCCTGTCACATGATACAGGGGGCCGGAAAATGGGAGAAAAAATATATTTTTCAGAAAAAAAGATACCACTTCTTTGAAATTCAGAGTAGGTGTTAAATCATTGTCTTTTTATAATGCACTTGTTAATTATGCAATTCTACTGCATTGAGAGGTCCTTTAACAAATATGGTAGTTAATTACAATCCATTAGAAAAACGTATTAAATGATTCTATAGGAATGTAATCGCCCCATAGTCTACCCCATTTTAAGTTAATGTAGCAATTTTACCCTACCCACCTTCTCATTAATACACCATGGGCGTGATCCGATATCGATCGCAGTTTGCGGCGCAAGCGAGGGAACCGGCGTCGCCCGCAGTTTCAGCTCGCAACTCGAGCCATCCCATATAAGTCGCCGTCAGATGCTAACGTGCCGTAAGTCTCACAAACCAGCGATGTCCAGAAATCTGCGTAAGTACAAATTTCTGGCGTCGCCAGTGACTTGCGGCACGTTAGAAACTGCCGGCGCCTATAAAACCTGACTAAAGTTTAAAACACCCGCACTGTCTAACACGCCTCCCTAACATAGCCAGACAAGTCTAACACGCCTCCCTAACATAGCCCGCACTGTCTAAACCTCTATCCGCTATCCCCCCTCACTAGCCTAACAATAAAAAAGCTATTAACCCCTAAACCGCCGCTCCTTTACCCCGCCGCAACCTAATAAAGTTATTAACCCCTAAACCGCCGCCCCCGTACCCCGCCACCAGCTATATTATATCTATAACCCCCTAAAGTGAGCCCCTAACACCGCCGCCATCTATATTAAAATTATTAACCCCTAATGTAAGCCCCTTACACCGCCGCCATCTCTATTAAAATGATTAACCCCTAATTTAATCTACCTACCCCGCCGCCAGCTATATTATCTATATTAACCCTAAGTATATTATAGTTAATATAGGTATTACATTATATATATTAACTATATTAACCCTAATTATATTAGGGTTAATATAGTTAATATAGTTACTATAGTATTTATATTAACTATATTAACTCTATCTAACCCTAACTAAATTTATATTAAATTAATCTAATTCATTTATAAACTAAAATATTCCTATTTAAATCTAAATACTTACCTATAAAATAAACCCTAAGATAGCTACAATATAATTAATAATTACATTGTAGCTATGTTAGGGTTAATATTTATTTTACAGGTAAATTGTTAATTATTTTAACTAGGTATAATAGATATTAAATAGTTATTAACTATTTAATATCTACCTAGTTAAAATAATTACCCAATTACCTGTAAAATAAATCCTAACCTAAGTTACAAATACACCTACACTATCAATAAATTTAATAAACTACAAACATCTATCTAAAAATACAATTAAATTAACTAAACTAAATTACAAAAAAAAACAAACACTAAATTACAAAAAATAAAAAAAAGATTACAAGATATTTAAGCTAATTACACCTATTCTAAGCCCCCTAATAAAATAATAAACCCCCAAAATAAAAAAAAATCCCTGCCCTATTCTAAATTCAACAAATTTCAAAGCTCTTTACCTTACCAGCCCTTAAAAGGGCCTTTTGTGGGGCATGCCCCAAAGAATTCAGCTCTTTTGCGTACAACAAATACAATACCCCCCCCCCATTACAACCCACCACCCACATACCCCTATTCTAAACCCACCCAAACCCCCCTTAAAAAAGCCTAACACTACCCCCCTGAAGATCTCCCTACCTTGTCTTCACCACACCGGGCCGAACTCCTGATCCGATCCGGGCGATGTCTTCCTCCAAGCGGCAAAGAAGAATTCTTCCTCCGGCGATGTCATCCTCCAAGCGGCAAAGAAGAATTCTTCCTCCGGCGACGTCTTCCTCCAAGCGGCAGCAAAGTCTTCATTCTTCCGGCGGCATCTTCAATATTCTTTCTTCGCTCCGCCGCCGCGGAGCATCCATCCCGGCCGACTGCTGAACTTGGAATGAGGTACCTTTAAATGACGTCATCCAAGATGGCGTCCGCCGAATTCCGATTGGCTGATAGGATTCTATCAGCCAATCGGAATTAAGTTAAAAAAATCTGATTGGCTGATTGAATCAGCCAATCAGATTCAAGTTCAATCCGATTGGCTGATCCAATCAGCCAATCAGATTGAGCTCGCATTCTATTGGCTGTTCCGATCAGCCAATAGAATGCGAGCTCAATCTGATTGGCTGATTGGATCAGCCAATCGGATTGAACTTGAATCTGATTGGCTGATTCAATCAGCCAATCAGATTTTTTTAACTTAATTCCGATTGGCTGATAGAATCCTATCAGCCAATCGGAATTCGGCGGACGCCATCTTGGATGACGTCATTTAAAGGTACCTCATTCCAAGTTCAGCAGTCGGCCTGGATGGATGCTCCACGGCGGCGGAGCGAAGAAAGAAGATTGAAGATGCCGCCGGAAGAATGAAGACTTTGCTGCCGCTTGGAGGAAGACGTCGCCGGAGGAAGAATTCTTCTTTGCCGCTTGGAGGATGACATCGCCGGAGGAAGAATTCTTCTTTGCCGCTTGGAGGATGACATCGCCGGAGGAAGAATTCTTCTTTGCCGCTTGGAGGAAGACATCGCCCGGATCGGATCAGGAGTTCGGCCCGGTGTGGTGAAGACAAGGTAGGGAGATCTTCAGGGGGGTAGTGTTAGGCTTTTTTAAGGGGGGTTTGGGTGGGTTTAGAATAGGGGTATGTGGGTGGTGGGTTGTAATGGGGGGGGGGTATTGTATTTGTTGTATGCAAAAGAGCTGAATTCTTTGGGGCATGCCCCACAAAAGGCCCTTTTAAGGGCTGGTAAGGTAAAGAGCTTTGAAATTTGTTGAATTTAGAATAGGGCAGGGAATTTTTTTTATTTTGGGGGTTTATTATTTTATTAGGGGGCTTAGAATAGGTGTAATTAGCTTAAATATCTTGTAATCTTTTTTTTATTTTTTGTAATTTAGTGTTTGTTTTTTTTTGTAATTTAGTTTAGTTAATTTAATTGTATTTTTAGATAGATGTTTGTAGTTTATTAAATTTATTGATAGTGTAGGTGTATTTGTAACTTAGGTTAGGATTTATTTTACAGGTAATTGGGTAATTATTTTAACTAGGTAGATATTAAATAGTTAATAACTATTTAATATCTATTATACCTAGTTAAAATAATTAACAATTTACCTGTAAAATAAATATTAACCCTAACATAGCTACAATGTAATTATTAATTATATTGTAGCTATCTTAGGGTTTATTTTATAGGTAAGTATTTAGATTTAAATAGGAATATTTTAGTTTATAAATGAATTAGATTAATTTAATATAAATTTAGTTAGGGGTGTTAGGGTTAGATAGAGTTAATATAGTTAATATAAATACTATAGTAACTATATTAACTATATTAACCCTAATATAATTAGGGTTAATATAGTTAATATATATAATGTAATAACTATATTAACTATAATATACTTAGGGTTAATATAGATAATATAGCTGGCGGCGGGGTAGGTAGATTAAATTAGGGGTTAATCATTTTAATAGAGATGGCGGCGGTGTAAGGGGCTTACATTAGGGGTTAATAATATTAATATAGCTGGCGGCGGTATAGGGGGATTAGATTAGGGGTTAATAATTTTTATATAGGTGGCGGCGGTGTAAGGGGTCAGATTAGGGGATAGATAAGGTAGATGGCGGCGGTTTTAGAGGCTCACAGTAGGGGGTTAGTTTATGTAGATGGCGGCAGGGTCCGGGAGCGGCGGTTTAGGGGGTAATAACTTTATTAGGGATTTCGGGGGGGGGGGATCGCGGTTGACAGGGAGATAGACATTGCGCATGCGTTAGGTGTTAGGTTTATTTTCTAGTTAGTTTAGGGAGTTACGGGGCTCCAATAGTCAGCGTAAGGCTTCTTACGGCTGCTTTTTGTGGCGAGGTGAAAATGGAGTAAGTTTTCTCCATTTTCGCCACGTAAGTCCTTACGCTGCATATTGGATACCAAACTGCGCGGGTTTGGTATACCTGCCTATGGCCCAAAAAACTGCGGGCGACGGCAGAAATATACGCGCGTAACTTCTAGGTTACGCCGTATATGTGATACCAAACCCGCGCAAATATTGGCGTCGCCGGCTTTTGCGGGCGACGATTTATATCAGATCGACCCCCATTTATTTATTGGGTAGAAATTATTTATCAGGCCTTTTTGTCAGAACAGGTCTTTGGGGTTAATCACAATCCTTTAGAAAACATATAAAATGATTTATCTATATTTTGAGAAATATACAAAACAAATAAAAAAAACTGTGAAACAATATGTTATTGTCATGTATTCACCGTTCATCGCCGTGTCGCCGCGGCTCCCGGATCTCTTCTGGTTCCTACGTCACGTTGCTAGGCAACGTGACGCATTCTCTGACAGGCCCTGTGACGTAACGGCCTCGCTCTACCTTTAAATCTCGGCGGGAGATTTACTCGGGGCCCGTTTGTTCGCTTCTGCCGGACCCTACCTATGTGAGTTATACTTTTGGAGTCTGAACCTATCCCAAATGACCTTGTTTTGCCTATATCTCTTGCCTACTAATCTTTAGCTAATGAACCTGCTTAAGAGGACTTTATTTCTTGTTTGCTGAGAATCCTGCTTAAAGGGACATTAACGTTTGTTTGTGAACACCTGCTTAAAGGGACTTTATCTTTGCTTGCTTTAATCCTGCTAATAAGGACATAATCATTTGTTTGCTGAGAATCCTGCTTAAAGGGACATTAACGTTTGTTTGTGAACACCTGCTTAAAGGGACTTTATCTTTGCTTGCTTTAATCCTGCTAATAAGGACATAATCATTTGTTTGCTGAGAATCCTGCTTAAAGGGACATTAACGTTTGTTTGTGAACACCTGCTTAAAGGGACTTTTAACATTTGTTTGCGGACACCTGCTTAAAGGGACTTAATCTTTGCTTGCTTTAATCCTGCTAATAAGGACATAATCATTTGTTTGTTTACAATCCTGCATAAAGGAACTTTATCTTTTGTTTTCTAACAACCTGCTTAAAGGAACATTATTTGTTTATTACAAATCCTCAAGAAAGAAACATTATTATTTGTTCTCTGATAACCTGCTTAAAGGGACGTTATTTTGGTTTGTGTCAATTTCCCTGAGAAAGGAACGCTATCTCCTGTAAATCAATTCTGTCCTCAAGAAGATATATTGAATTACTATTCTTTTGGAAAGTTCTTATATCCTGCTTATTTTGTTTCCTGAGTGGGTCACGTCCTGGATATTTCTCAGTGTGCCAGCGTGTGTTTTAATATCCACGCTAGCACTTGGGTTAAATCCTGAACTGACTTAATACGGCTGACATTACAAACGGGCCATAAATGGACCCCACTGAATTATCCATGGCCGTGACTCACCAGGGACAATTATTGGGATCTCATGCTACCCACTTGCAATCCTTGGATACTAAGCTGGATCAAATCACTACATTATTACAGAGCTTGGTTGCTCCTATCCCTCCCAGTCCTAATATTGAGGCATCTCCCCCTCCTATTCCCATCAACCAATCACAAGGACATTTGAGTCCTAGGATTCCTCTTCCAGATAAATATGATGGGAATCCTGAAGACTGTAGGGGATTTCTGAATCAATGTCGACTTCACTTTCGTAACAGTCCTACCCTTTTTGCTACTCCCTCATCTCGGATTACATTCCTTATTTCCTTAATGAAAGGAAGAGCTTTGGCCTGGGTATCACCTCTGTTAGAAAAAGATGATCTTATACTTCAGGATGTGGATGCTTTTCTTTCTGTTTTTTCCAATGTGTTTGACAAACCTGGAAGGACTTCCGCTGCTGAAGCTTCTCTATTAGACCTACGTCAGGGTGCTCAACCAGTGTCTCAATATGCCATTGAGTTCCGCACTCTTGCATCTGAAACTACTTGGAATCAGGGAGCTCTTAGAGCAGCTTTTCGCAAAGGACTTTCAGAGCGTCTCAAAGATGAATTGGTGTATCGGGAACTTCCAGACTCCCTAGAAGCCTTAATAAATCTTTGCATCAGTCTTGATTCTAGATATCGTGAACGCCAACAAGAAAGAGAAAGAAATCAGAGGTCCTCAACTCGAACTCCTTTTCGTCTGGCGCCTCGTTTTTCTAACCCGGTAACAACTGCCTCTCCTTCCCCTGATCAAGCTGAACCTATGGAAGTGGGAACCATAAAATTAACCGAAACTGAGCGTTTGAGAAGACGTTCTCTTGGCCTGTGTCTATACTGTGGCCTTAAAGGGCATTTATTAAGGGATTGTCCTACCAGGCCAGTAAAAGCCAGGGCTTAACTTCTGTCCAGGGAACTAAGATAAGCCAAAAACAAGTTCATTCCCTCTATAATAAACTCTTTGTTCCTGTGACCCTTCAGTTGGGCGATAACAAGATTCATACCCAAGCTCTTATTGATTCTGGTGCTGGAGGAGTGTTCATTGACTCCACTTTTGTATCTACTCATACTATTCCCTTAATAAGAAAGAAGTTTTCAGTTTCCGTCTCTACTGTTAGTGGAGATCCTTTGGGTTCCGGACTCATCCAGTTTACTACTATACCCATACTTTTTTCTGTCGGAGTACTTCATTGTGAGAGGATATGTCTTGATGTGATTACTACTCCTCAATTTCCCATAATCCTGGGTCTTCCTTGGCTTCAGTTGCATAATCCTACCTTTTCTTGGACCCATGGTGAACTCACTTCCTGGGGATTATCTTGCCATACTAACTGTCTTCAACCACTTACTAAAATACCACTCACTATTGCTCTTACTACCGACTCTTCTGGTCCTCTACCTACGCAGTATCAAGATTTTGTCGATGTCTTTTCTAAAAAAGAAGCAGAACGCCTTCCTCCTCATCGTTCATTTGATTGCCCTATTGATCTTCTTCCTGGAGCTCCTTATCCTCGAGGCAAAACTTATCCACTTTCTAGGCCTGAAAATGTAGCCTTGGAAGAATATATCAAAGATAATTTGGCCAGAGGATTCATTCGACCCTCCTCTTCTCCTGTAGGGGCTGGGTTCTTCTTTGTGGGAAAGAAGGATGGCGGACTGCGACCTTGTATCGATTACAGAGGGTTAAATCAAATTACCATCAAGAACAGTTATCCTTTACCCCTAATACCTGAATTATTCACATATCTTCAAGGTTCCACCATTTTTACCAAGCTCGATCTCCGTGGAGCATACAATCTTATCCGTATGCGCAAGGGTGATGAGTGGAAGACAGCCTTTAACACTCGATTTGGGCATTATGAGTATCTTGTCATGCCGTTTGGGCTGTGTAATGCCCCTGCTGTTTTTCAACACTTCGTGAATGAGATTTTTCGGGATTTCTTGAATATTTTTGTTATCATTTACCTTGACGATATATTAATTTTTTCTCAAAACTACCAAGATCATATACATCACGTCAGGAAAGTACTTCAACGTTTAAGAGATAACCATCTATTTGCCAAACTGGAGAAATGTTCTTTTCATCAAAGGTCCATTCCTTTTTTGGGATATGTAATCTCTGAATCAGGATTTGAAATGGATCCAACTAAACTTTCTGCCATTTTGGAGTGGCCTAAACCTGATTCTCTTAAAGCTCTGCAACGTTTCCTGGGATTTGCCAGTTATTACAGGAAATTCATCAAAGGTTTTGCTACTATAACGTCACCTCTTTCGTCTCTCACCAGGAAAGGACAAAACTGTAAAGATTGGCCTCCTGAAGCTATTGAAGCTTTTGATTCTCTCAAAAAAGCTTTCTCTTCTGCACCTATCCTGCGTCACCCAAATCCGGATTTTCAATTTATTCTTGAAGTGGATGCTTCTTCAGTTGCTGCTGGGGCTGTTCTTTCCCAACGTATACCTGACACAGGAAAGATCCACCCTGTGGGATTCTTCTCCAAGAAATTTTCTCCTTCTGAATTAAATTATGATGTAGGTAATAAGGAGTTACTTGCTATTAAAATGGCACTGGATGAATGGAGGCATTGGTTGGAAGGCACTTCTTTGCCGTTTACTATACTCACAGATCATAAAAACCTTCTCTATCTTCAAACGGCCAAACGACTGAACTCCAGACAAGCACGTTGGTCTTTGTTCTTCTCACGTTTTCATTACAATCTGTCTTATATTCCCGGTTCTAAGAACATCAAGGCTGACACCCTTTCCAGACAATTTCAAGATACTTCAACTCCTGAATCTGGTACCATACTTCAACCTCATAAAGTCTTAGCCCAGTTATCAACCTCGTGGTTACATGATTTACAATCTGCTCAAAAGGATCTTCCTTTGTCTTGCAAACCTCCTGATGGCCTACTCTTTGTTCCTAAACGTCTTCGTTCCAAGATTCTATATTGGGCTCACGACAGTCCTCTCTCTGGACATCCTGGCATCAGTAACACCGCTCGCAGGCTCAAGCAGCATGTCTGGTGGCCTACTCTATCTCAAGATGTTACAGATTATGTCTCAGTATGTACACAGTGTGCCAGCAATAAGACTCCTCGTCAACTTCCCTCCGGTTTGCTTCAACCGTTACCCATTCCTCATCAGCCTTGGACCCATTTATCCATGGATTTTATTACCGATCTTCCTCTTTCAGCTGGAAACAACACTATCTGGGTGGTTGTTGACAGGTTCACTAAGACAGCTCACTTCATTCCTTTACCTGGTTTACCATCTGCCAAAAGACTTTCCGAACTTTTTCTCTTACACATTGTGAGATTACATGGCTTCCCTCTGAACATTGTTTCGGATAGAGGAGTACAATTTGTTTCTCGGTTTTGGAGATCACTCTGCAAACACTTTGGAACAACTATCTCTTTGTCTACTTCACATCATCCGGAGTCTAATGGCCAAACCGAAAGGGTTAACCAGTGCCTTGAAACTTATTTGAGGCATTATATGGATCATCATCATTCTAATTGGACTGGTTACCTTCCACTAGCAGAATTGGCTCATAACACACGTTACAACTCCTCTCTTCGGACCTCTCCTTTTCATGCAGCCTATGGATTTCAACCCAGAACGTTTCCTCTACACACCTCTTCCACTGAAAATCCTGCTTCTGATCTATCCGCCAGGAGGTTAACTCGTCATTGGAAGAAGATACGCCTTCTTCTTTCCAAGGCTTCTGAACGTTATAAGTTCTATTCTGATCTTCGGCGACGGAGGGCTCCCAAATATCGGCCTGGCGATAAGGTTTGGGTTTCTTCACGTCATCTTCGCCTCAAACAGCCTTCCACCAAATTGGGACCACGATATGTGGGTCCTTTCCGAATACTGGGTCAAGTATGTCCTACTGCTTACCGAATTGCTCTGCCCAAGACCCTCAAAGCCCATCCGGTATTTCACGTATCTCTTTTGAAACCTGTATTATCTAATAGGTATTCTAAACCTCTGCTCAAACCTCCACCTCTTTTGATTCATGGTCAACCTGAATTTGAGGTCAGTCACATCCTGGATTCCAAACTTCGTGGTAAGAAACTGTATTATCTCATTCATTGGAAAGGTTATCCTGTTACAGAACGATCCTGGGAACCTGCCCGGCAGGTGCGTGCCCCTGCCTTAATTAAGGCCTTTCACAAATTCCACCCTACTAGGCCTGGTCCTGTCCCCCGGAGGGGTCCTTGAGGGGGGGGTGATGTCATGTATTCACCGTTCATCGCCGTGTCGCCGCGGCTCCCGGATCTCTTCTGGTTCCTACGTCACGTTGCTAGGCAACGTGACGCATTCTCTGACAGGCCCTGTGACGTAACGGCCTCGCTCTACCTTTAAATCTCGGCGGGAGATTTACTCGGGGCCCGTTTGTTCGCTTCTGCCGGACCCTACCTATGTGAGTTATACTTTTGGAGTCTGAACCTATCCCAAATGACCTTGTTTTGCCTATATCTCTTGCCTACTAATCTTTAGCTAATGAACCTGCTTAAGAGGACTTTATTTCTTGTTTGCTGAGAATCCTGCTTAAAGGGACATTAACGTTTGTTTGTGAACACCTGCTTAAAGGGACTTTATCTTTGCTTGCTTTAATCCTGCTAATAAGGACATAATCATTTGTTTGCTGAGAATCCTGCTTAAAGGGACATTAACGTTTGTTTGTGAACACCTGCTTAAAGGGACTTTATCTTTGCTTGCTTTAATCCTGCTAATAAGGACATAATCATTTGTTTGCTGAGAATCCTGCTTAAAGGGACATTAACGTTTGTTTGTGAACACCTGCTTAAAGGGACTTTTAACATTTGTTTGCGGACACCTGCTTAAAGGGACTTAATCTTTGCTTGCTTTAATCCTGCTAATAAGGACATAATCATTTGTTTGGTTACAATCCTGCATAAAGGAACTTTATCTTTTGTTTTCTAACAACCTGCTTAAAGGAACATTATTTGTTTATTACAAATCCTCAAGAAAGAAACATTATTATTTGTTCTCTGATAACCTGCTTAAAGGGACGTTATTTTGGTTTGTGTCAATTTCCCTGAGAAAGGAACGCTATCTCCTGTAAATCAATTCTGTCCTCAAGAAGATATATTGAATTACTATTCTTTTGGAAAGTTCTTATATCCTGCTTATTTTGTTTCCTGAGTGGGTCACGTCCTGGATATTTCTCAGTGTGCCAGCGTGTGTTTTAATATCCACGCTAGCACTTGGGTTAAATCCTGAACTGACTTAATACGGCTGACAGTTATTTTGCATGTTTGCATATTTTTCTACTGCTATATATTATTGTAGTATTTCTTTTTATAGCACATTTTATAAAGTATTATCAAAATAGCAGAACTATGTGTACATTAATCAAATAATACTTTTACATAGAAAAAAATGTATCAAATAATTTATCTATAAAAATCCTCATAGCCTTTCATTGATGGTGTTCTTTTGTTAAAAAGCATTAGAATTATTTTTTTTCTTTTTCTAAAATATTGTGATCCACCCCTTGGCCACTAATCAACAATCTAATGATAACATTTATTTTGGAAAAAAAATATTGTATAGTTAGTTACAATAGACTGGAATATAATATTCTATGTAAACAATATCAAGATATAAGTATTACCTTTACATAGTCGTACTGAAAAAGTGCAAACTTTCTGTCTTCTGATAATAAATAAAATGATGCGTTGCTATTGTTCTGTAAAGCAGAATTAATAGAATGTCGTGTTAGAAGAATACAGAAATATAAGATATCATTATTTTAAAGAAAGTAAACATATTTTCCATACTATTGTAGTATTTGATATGATCTCTGTTGAGTTTCCATAGTCAACATTGTGAATATGCACATTGCTGTTTTTTCTGAAGAGATACTCGTTATCTAAAGAGAAAAAAAAAACATCAATAAACATGTAGAGATATCAGTTGTTGCTATGATGTTATGATGTTTGTGTAATAACTTCTTGAGTAAAGATAGTAGAAAATGGCCCATTAGGGTTGGAGCATCTCATTCACTCTGATAGCTAAGTCCATTGATTAAACACTAACATGTAAGCTCTATTGTATGGCACGGTTGACTTCTGACTCAGAGGTGGGAGCAAGAGGTTGATGAAAAATTGTAGCCATACAGCTTCACTGCTCTACTGCCATAAACATTTGTAAAGTTTGTATCAAAAATGATGTGTGTATGTATATGTGATATGTGCCAAAAGGTAGATTAAACGTGTTGACATTTAAAGGGACATTAAACACTTTGAGGTGGTAATATATAATGATAAATTGTATATAATAAAACAACTCTGTAATATACTTTCATTATTTATTTTGTCCTTTTTGCCTGTAATTACATTCTGAAATATTGAGCTTTTCAGTTCCTGTTAGAAATGGAAGTGCAGAACACTGTTAAATCCAGCACAACCATTGGCTGCACACTCTAGTGACCTATTTATAACTGACCCTAATTGGCCACAGCAGAGAAGGTAACACAAGTTACAACATGGCAGCTCCCATTGTTTTATAGACACTAAAACTTTACACTTATTTTGTCACTTTTTAAACAACTAATGAAACTTTAAAAAATACATCTACATGTTAGTCATGGACTAATCTTTTCTTTGAATGCATCATTCTATCTAGCATGTATTTAGTGTTTAATGTTCCTTTAAGGAGCAATTATAGTGCATAGCTACTAAGTTGAGAAGAGAAAGAAATCTTCTCAGATTTTGACCATCAGGATGACCGTCCTTTGACAGAATGCTGACGCCTTTTTTGGGATTTTTCTGTTTGATGGACATTTATATATCATTATAGATTGTTAAGTATATTGTTACTGTTGTTTTATCATTTGTTACTGTTGCATTTTTTTTTACTAATTTAATAGTCCACATATAGTTTGATTTTATATTACATATGCTTCATATGTAAATGGGAGGCGCACCCTAAAGGTGTGGTGTGCTTTTGTGTACACCATTCTCTATAGTCTATACTGCTATAGCTACTAAGTTGTTAGGGTAGTGTTTTTCAACCAGTGTGCCGTGGCACACTAGTGTGCCGTGAGAGATCCTCAGGTGTGCCGCGGCAGACTGACAACAGTGTGACATATTTTTTAAACTTTGCTTGTTTTTTACTCCCAGTGCAGGGGTGTCCCTCTTTCAAATTTTTAAATATTGGGAGGTATGTGACAGGCTCATCAGACAGACATCATTTACAACCATGAAATATTGACATTCATTCACAGACAATCATTATGATTGTTTGTGAATGAATGTCAATATGTCACGTATAGTTTGTAGGAGGCATGGCATAACAGCACAATACATACAGTATGTGTATGTGTGTATATATGTGTGTATATATATATATATATATATATATATATATAATGGTGGTGTGCCACAGGATTTTTTTAATGTAAAAAAGTGTGCCACAGCAAAAAAAAGTTTAAAAATCACTGTGTTAGGGCATGCAGTTTTAGCACCACCAACCCTGCAAGTCTGTGTTTAACTCCTGCAAAGAGGTTAAACGCTTAGTAAAAGTACTGATCAGGTAGTGGGACTACCAGCAATTCTTCCTGGTCTGTGATTTAACTATGTGCTCAATCCTGTTGTAGGTGATAAACAAATTGCCTTACAGGGTGGTAATTCTAAAATGAGATCATGTCATTTTTTAACTATAATGACTATTCCATTATTGTGCATATAGGTTAGGCAGTTAGGCTGTCTCTCCTGCAGGAACCCTCCACAAAGCACCTTGGAACTTGTAATCTTTCATGTAAGATCTGTTGTGCATATTGTATGTTTAGTTTGTGTTTGCATAGAATAAAAATGTGTATTTTAACTTGAATCTGTGATGCACTTTCCTTATTTATTTTTATATCTATACTTGTATGCATGTGCATGTGTGTGCTTGAACATGCTTGTTCATGTGTGTGTGTGTGTGTGTGTGTCACATGCCAAATTAAATTCAAAATGAAAATGTAAAAAAATACCTGAAATCCACTGTAGACCAAATGATCTGTACCTGTACTGATCACCAAAATAATCCTCTAGCTTAAATGTCTTCCTTTCATCAGGTTTAGGGTCGTTATCTTGTAAGAAAAATAGATAAGGTACTTCTATAATTCATAAATCTCCAGGAAATTGGCAAAACATATTAAAAATCATACAAAATATATAAAAAAAGGTGCCAAAATAAAAACTACTATATAGGTAATATTGCATCCAGCATAGACAGTATTTGTAAATCCACCAGTTATATAGCTTGTATAAAAAATAGTTTGTAAATATTTAAATGCATTATACAGAAATACAAGTTTTGTTTTCAACCTCAAATATACTTAAACATTTGATGTCCACTATATAAAAGCTTTACAAAAAAAGCTACATTCTACACATTTCTCAATATATCAGCAATATAAATTACAATTAGAAACAAACAATACCTTTAAACTGTAGTTTTAGTTATTAAATATCAGAAAACTATAGACTGCACAATTTCCTTAAGGAGATGGTAAACTCTCCCCTTTATAAAAACAGATCCGGCGGAGTGCAGGGTATTTTAGTTTTATATCTTAATTAAAAAGTAAGTTATAGCGCATCTTTATTACAACTGATGAACTAAACTGATGACTTAAACTCTATCTAAAATATCACTTACATTCCGGATCTGTTTTTTATAAAAGGGAGAGTTTACCATCATTTTAATGTTAATGTATAGGCAATGCAGACTATGGGGCCGATTTATTATAGTGCGAGCGGACATTGATAAATGCTGACAGCATGCGCTGTCAGCATTTATTATTGCACAAGCATTCCTTTCTTTCCAATTTACTAATTGTCTTCATACTCTTGGTATCCTTTGTTGAAAAAGCATCAATGCACTACTGGGAACAAGTAAACACACTGGATAAGCCAATAAAATGAGGCATAAATGTTTAGTCAACAATCAGCAGTTCCTGAGCTTACCTAGTGATACTTTAATCAAGGGAAACCAAGACAGCAAAACAAATTAGATAATAGAAATAAATTGGAAAGTTCTTTAAAATCACATTCAAAACGTCGGCAGATTGAGCTTGATTTTACTGTGATGGCAAGTGTGTGTCTCCCATTGCATGTAATGGGGATCGCAAAGTGTGGTTACACAAAATAGACTATGTGTTACTGAAAATAAAAAATGTTTTCAGTTTAGTAACACTTTAAATTATGCATATCTAAATGAAGTTTCACTGTACACTCACTAGATTTGTCACACAGGGAAATATTGCAACTGAAAAGCAGGAGAGACTGAAAAAGTATAGCTAAAATGGAGGACAATATTTTGAATATTAGAAGCCTGCAGCGATGTTTACCATTAAAATGCAGGTTACTCTCATAAAACCCTCTTGAAACTTCCATGGAACATTATATATTCATCATGTCTGCAATCTACTTTGTTAATAAAGTAAAAAAAAACAAACAAAAGAGTTGGGGATGGGTATATGAAATATCTATATACATTGTTTAATGTATATGTATTGTATAGTATATTGTATAGGATATAAACTTTAGGCACAAATGTAAAAAAATGTATTGTGCTCTTAGGTGTGTTTTTTATTTATTTTAAGAATGTAATTCTAACACTAAACTATAAATACACATACAGCAAACAATGTATTTATATATATCCCATACCCACAATCCCCCAGCTCCTATAGGTATATTATTGATATGTTTAATTCACTATTGAATTGTAAGAACAGAGGTTGAGTTTCTGTTGACACATGTAAATTGTATCTTCGATGTAGGTGACAATGCTGCTTTGAATATGTTGCCAGTATCAGAGAAGCATTAACACCCACTGAAATGTATGGTTAGAGTACCCTTTGGAATATTTTGCTGGTTTCCTCGACACAGTGATATCCCTTTTGAATATCTCACCGGCTCACCACACTTTCGATCATCAGGGCCACAGTGTCAGTTCTACAAGATTATCTACCTCAGTCCCACTGGTTTTAATAAATCTGCTATTCAAATCTTGCCTTTTAATCCACCTAATTGTAATACTAAACCCCCAATGTGCAGCGTTAAGGACTACTTGTTTCTTTCATGACAAATGTAGGGTCACTCTGTATATTATTTGGAATCAGAGAAAGGTGTAGGGTGAATGGAAATAATATTAGGTACACAAAAGTACATTCAGGACATAATTCTATTTAAAGGGCTCCATCACAATATTGTGCTTGTGGCAGCTTAATATCTCTACACCTTGGTTGGTCCTAATAATTTTCTGCCATTAAAACCCCTCAAGCTCAAATATTTTTATCACAAGAAAACAATACAAAGGTGTTATCTCTTTCAATAATCTTCTGATTTTGTAATCCTAAACCCCCAATGTGCAGCGTTAAGGACACACAAAATGGCGGTTTTGGGGGTTTAGTGGTCTCATCCCAATTTGGTTGCAGTATGTGGATTGGTCCTTTTTAATAGTGTGTAGTGATACCAATAGGTAACGTGTGAAATTAACCTGGTGTTAATTTAATGCATCCATGTCTCTTTAAGGGATCTGAATGGTGTTATCCGTATAGCTGGCACATGTTTTTGTTGTGTTATTGATTTTGATCAGTGTAAAATTGCTTATCATTATTATTTTTACTTTAATTGATTGAGCAGGTATGTTTTTATCTGTTTGGTGATGATTTTCCTAATATTATCCATTATAGCAATGGGCAATTTCAGTATCTTTTGCCTGTGCTTAAAGCCAATGTTATATTCTCAAACTTCTGGGTAACTCAGTAATAATGTTAAAAGTGTTTTCCTGGGTTTATCAAGTCATTTCAGTTGTGGAATTTGATAAGTGAAAAATTTGTTGTTAAGTATCGAGAATTTGTGATCAGCCAAGCAGGACTAGCACATATTAAGTGTAGGGTCATTTTACACCAAATTGATAGTCAAATAAGTACTGCAGATAAACAATGAAAATGTCTGATTGTGATTCTATTGGCACAGAAAAAGACTCATCAACATCCATTAAAATGCAGATAATTATAAATGATTGCTTGTAATCTACCCCGAAAAGTTTAAATTTAAAAAAACAAAAACAACTCTTCTGATTGCGTGCTAACTCCACTAGAAGTCATTTTTTTGCGCGTGTTGGGTAGAGCTCGTATTACAAGTTGAAAGCATGCAAAAAGCCAAAGTTAGAATAATGCGAACTCATTAAAGGGACAGTCTAGGCCAAAATAAACTTTCATGATTCAGACAGAGCATGTAATTTTAAACAATTTTCCAATTTACTTTTATCACCAATTTTGCTTTGTTCTCTTGGTATTCTTAGTTGAAAGCTTAACCTAGGAGGTTCATATGCTAATTTCTTAGACCTTGAAGGCCACCTCTTTTCAAATGCATTTTAACAGTTTTTAATTTTCACCACTAGAGGTTGTTAGTTTACGTATTTCATATAGATAACACTGTGCTCGTGCACGTGAAGTTATCTGGGAGCAGGCACTGATTGGCTAAACTGCAAGTCTGTCAAAAGAACTAAAATAAAGGGGCAGTTTGCAGAGGCTTAGATACAAGCTAATCACAGAGGTTAAAAGTATATTATTATAACTGTGTTGGTTATGCAAAACTGGGGAATGGGTAATAAAGGGATTATCTATCCTTTAAAACAATAAAAATTCTGGTGTAGACTGTCCCTTTAACAAATCCCCCCATAGAAGTCAATAGAGCAAAAAATTTTGGGGAAAAACAGCCTACTTGCATGCAAATCCGATCACATATTTTCAAGTTTGCTAACCCAACATGAAAATATGAATATTTTACGTTACAATGTTCTTCACAAACTATGTTCTATTTATTTATAAATACATGTTTCTACATATATCTCATGGTATTTTGGTACAATATATATATCTATACCTATATATGTAGATGATTATATATAGGTATAGATATATAAAGATATATATAGGAATATCTATTTAAAAATACATAGTGCAGAATATTGGAATGTGAAATATTTGCAGTAAATACACAGTATAACACTTTATTAAATATAAATATAGCCTTGTTTAGACACTCCCTTATACATGCATTAGCATTTTTTGGTTAAGTGGTCTCTATTTGTGTGTTACTAAATATCACATTAAAAATCTGTTTTTTTCCTTGTCATTATGGGGTATAGCGTGTAGATTGATGTGAAAAGAATTGACTTAGCTTTAATATAATAGCACTGTACTTGTTTTCCTTAGATGCTTAAGCTTGATGGTAAGATTTTTTTTTTGCTACAACTTTGTCAGTTGAGGAAAACAAATAAATAACAGAAACCACACACATTCACTTTCATCAAAGTTCAAAAGGATAACATTTTGCAAAAAAAAAAAAAAAAGGGGGGAAACTCTATTAGGATAATTGTTTATTAAGTTAAGTTACAGTGTAGATACGTTGAAGGTTATTTGAGGTAAAAGTAACAGCCAAAATGTAAATCTATTTATTATTGTCAGAGAAGATTAACCAGTTAGCTCCCATGTGGACATTTGATGTATAAATATCCAGAGGGCTAAAAATATTCTGATTTGTGCTCTTGTCAGAACCAGATCTTTAGAAGAGCCAAGTCCTAATGAATATGCAGGAAGTCAGTTGACTCCCAGCCTCGTTGTATGCTCCTACCACTGCACTGTTCAAATTTCCATTTCAGAACATTATAATGGTTAAAATCCCTTCCAAATTGTCTACACAAGGCCCATGGACTGCCCACCCTATATCGAGACTGCCTAGATGCTGCCCCTGATAGACCCAGTCTCAGTATCTTTTTTCTTTCATGATTCAGATAGATCATATAATTTTAAATATCTTTCCAATTTATTTATATGATCAAATGTGCTTTGTTCTATTGGTATCCTTTGTTGGAAGTCAGCTGAACATATCAGGTTAGCCAAGAGGCATAAAAGTTCAGCCACCAATCAGCAGTTAGCTCCCACTAGTACTTATCTACTTTAAGCCTACCTAGGTATTCTTTTCAATAAAGGATAGCAAGAGAAAAAAGCAAATTAGATCATAGAAATTAATTGGAAAGTTATTTTACATTGCAGGGTCTATATGAATCATAAAATAAAAATTCTGATTTTAATATCCCTTTAAAAAGCTAGAATTAAATGTTATTTTTATGTAAAGATCAGTAACATGTTTCATTCAAGGAGGCCTATCTATCAAGCAGTCAACTTTCCTGCATTTGACGGCACCAATACGCTTGCCTAACATCGCCTAACATCGAGGCCGCGGACCGGAATACGATCTCCATATTTATTAAAAAAGACGGCAAAAAGCCGCGCACCAAGTACGGGGCGATGAGCAGCAGACTGTTGTTAACTAGCAGTCATTGATCTTGCTGCTATTCGGCTTTTTACCAACTTTATTTATACCCTGTCACTAAACACCGCCACTATACTAAAATGTTTAACCGCTATCCCGCTGCTCCTGAACCCCACTGCAACTTTAATAAAGTTATTAACCCCTATCCCGGCGCTCTCGGACCCCACCACAACTAACTAAAAGTATTAACCCCTAAACCCCTGGCCTCCTAACATCACTACCACTAACTAAACCTATTAACCCCTAAACTGCCAGCCCCGACATCGCCATAAACTGAATTAAGCTATTAACCCCTTAACCTAACAACCCGCTAACTTTAGATTCCTATCTTATAATAAATTTAAACTTATCTTTAGAATTAAATTAAACTATATTAAACTATTAATTAACCTACCCTAACTATTATACTAAAATAACATTAAACTACCAATTAAATTAACTATATTACATATTTAAAAACCTAACCCTACTCAAATTATTTAAATCTACAATTAAAAATTACTAAATTATAAAAAATTAACACTAAGTTACAAAAAATAAAAAAACCACAGTATCAAAAATAAAAAAGCATTACACCTAATCTAATAGCCCTATCAAAATAAAAAAGTCCCCCCAAAATAAAAACAACCCTAGCCTACAATAAACTACCAATGGCCCTTAAAAGGGCCTTTTGCAGGGCATTTCCCAAAAGAAATTAGTTCTTTTACCTGTAAAAAAAAAATACAACCCCCCCCCCAACAGAAAAAAACACCACCCATACAACCAACCCCCTCAAATAAAAACCCTATCTAAAAAAACCTAAGCTCCCCATTGCCCTGAAAAGGGCATTTGTATGGACATTGCCCTTAAAAGAGCATTTAGCTCTTTACTGCCCAGACTCTACTCTAAAAATAAAACCCACCCAAAAAACCCTTAAATAAACCTAACACTAACCCCCAACAATCCACTTACAGTTCTTGAAGTTCCGCTTGAAGGATCCATCCAGCCGGCAATAAGTCTTCATCCGGGCGGCCTCTACCATCTTCATCCAGCCGGCAAAGTCTTCATCCATGTGGCCTCTTCTATCTTTATCCATCCAGCGCGGAGCGGGTCCATCCTGAAGACATCCGACGAGGAGCTCCTCTTCAATACGGTCTCCGCCGTAAACTGGATCTTGAATGCAAGTGACGTTATCCAAGATGGCGTCCCTTGCATTCCTATTGGCTGAAAGGTTCAAATCAGCCAATTGGATTAGAGCCGCTAAAATCCTATTAGCTGTTCCAATCAGCCAATAGGATTTGAGAAGCTCTCATCCTATTGACTGTTCCAATCAGCCAATAGGATGAGAGCTCATTCCTAGGTTAATATGTAATATAGTTAATTGGTAGTTTAATGTAATTTTAGTATAATAGTTAGGGTAGGTTAATTAATAGTTTAATATAGTTTCATTTAATTGTAGGAAAATAGTTAGGGTAGGTTAATTAATAGTTTAATATAGTTTAATTTAATTCTAAAGGTAGGTTTAAATTTATTATAAGAAAGGGATGTTCTAATTTTAATGTAAAGTTAGCAGGTTGTTAGGTTAAGGGGTTAATAGCTTAATTTAGTTTATCAGCTAAAGTTTCAAATAGGAACAGAACACACTCCGGAATGAGTGCACGAATGACCCTAGGACGCTGCCAAGTCCTAGTAAACATATAATACATATTACTCAAGCATGAGTAAGGGGCTGTGACCCCGAAACGTTGCTATTCCTAAGTGTCAATAAACTATTGTTAAAGTGCTGAAGACCTTTCTTTGTATTAATTTAGTTTATGGCGATGTGGTGGCTGGCGGTTTAGGGGTTATTAGGTTTAATAAGTGGTAGTGATGTGGGAGGCCAGGGGTTTAGGGGTTAATATTTTTATTTAGTTGCAATGGAGTCCGGGAGCGGGGGGATATGGGTTAATAACATTATGTAGGTGGCGGCGATGTCGGGGCAGCAGATTAGGGGTGTTTAGACTTGGGCATATGTTAGGGTGTTAGGTGTAAACGTAACTGGTTTTCTACCATAGAAATCAATGGGATATCTGGCAGCATCAAACATAAGCTTTCGCTGCTTTCAGACTCCCATTGATTCCTATGGCATCCATGGCCTCCAGGTTGGCGGATTGAAAACCAGGTATGCTGTCCGGAATAGCCGCGAGCGTACCGGTTAACTATTTGATAACATTTGATAACATCTGTAATGACGTAAGCACTGATCTGTGTCGGATTGAGACTGGCGGATCGTATGTTATGTCACAAATTTCAACTTTTGCCGGTCTGTAGGCTTTGATAACTAGGTCGAATCAAGTTTGTCACAATTACGCAGCGGAATTCCAGCGTATTTCAGGTTGACGGCTTGAAAAATATCCCCCCATGACTCTACTCATCTAATCTTCCTAAATATAAACAATGATGATATATTTAAAGAGATATGAAACCCAAAATTTTGGAGCATGGACCATCAACATGTCATTGTTTGACATGTGATCTCTGTGACTGGTTGTAATGCTGATCACATGTACATGGGACACTTTTTTTGGCATCACTGGACTGGCTTATTCCTGAAACATCCAGTGATTGGCTACTGAGCCTGATTCCAGCATACACTGCGGCATGCTAATATCTAGGCTCCATTTTAAGTATACAGTCACTGACTGGATGTCACAGTGATTGTATACATAGTAACTGTCATTTTTACAGTTACCGTACTGCTGCTGGCTAGCCTCACATGCAGCAGCAGCCTGAGATACAAGCTGATCGCAGTGTGTATCTTATGCATGGTAGAATCTCACTGACAAGCATGGGAACACAAGGGCGCTAACAACCCAGGACACAACTGCCATACAGGTTACAGCGCTGGTCCTTCAGAGCTAAAGACTAGTGCTGCACCATGTACTGTGCTGGTCTTTAAGGGGTTAAAAAGAATACCTAGGTAGCCTCAGAAGCAACAAAGTGAAACTGGGAACTATCTGCTGATTGATGGCTGCACATATATGCCTTTTTGATGTAATCAGCTAGTTTCCAGTAGTGCATTGCTGCTCCCTCAACAAAGGATACCAAGAATACAAAGTAAATTTGATAACTGAAGTAAAATTGTATGATTCATCTGAACAATGAAAGAAAACAAATGTGGTTCACATCCCTTTATTTTGCATACTTGCATTTCTTTAGGGATAGGAAACCATTTGTATTTTGACTTTCAAAGGGTAGAATTAATGTTTAGCTTCATACTGTTATTTAAATGCTTCTTTAAAATAAAAATTAGCTTTTGAATAAACAAGACATGTAACACAGTAATATTTATGTAAATGTAGCATTCATATTGTACACTTGTATATTATTATTATTTGCAATACTCTGCATAATACTACAGAATTACTTTTGATGTCTAAGAGACAAAAGTCATTTGTTTTTATTCTACTTTTTGTTAAAGGGAAAGGAAATAGTTGTTTGAAGGTATGGAGTCAACATTCATTGTTTTTAACAAATGTGCCAACAAAAATAATTTATCCCTATTTGTTTACTTGACATTGTTCAATTTCCTATCTGTACCCCATTTTGCATAAGGTTAATTTTAGAGAAAAACATTTCTAATGCATCTTTAGGTTTGAATGTATTTTGTGTTTATAATAATAGTGAATGTATTGCAGCAAGAAGAGGTACAGTTAATTTAGATTTAACTACATTACTCACTGCTTAATCACTGTAAAAATCAATGGTTCTCTCAAAATGGACCTGTAAGATGTCAGAATATGGAGAAAAAATAGAAAAGGGAATAAATAGAAAGATTTAGGGAAAGCATAAAGTAAGTAGTCTGGAAATGAAGAGGCTACTCATGTTTCATGTATTATGTTTCATGTTTAATCTTGTCAAGGTCAGCAATTCATATGTCAGACAAGAATACTTTAAGTCATATGTAATAACTATTATCTAAAGTCATTCTTTTTTAAGACACATCTTAAATGATCACATATTAACCTCTTAGTGATCACAGCACTTTTCAATTTTCTTACAGTTTGGGACCAGGGCTATCTTTAAATTTCTGCTGTGTTTGTGTTTAGCTGTAAATTTCCTCTTACTCGTTTACTGTACCCACACATATATACAGTCTCGCCATTAAATGGACTTTCTAAAGATACCATTATTTTCATCATATCTTATAATTTACTATAAAAAATATATAAAATATGATGAATAAATTGAAAAAACTATTTTTTTCTTACTTTGACCCCCAAAATCTCTTACATGTCTACACCCACCAGAAAACAACCATATTAAATAGTTTCTAAATTTTGTCTTGAGAAATACCCAATGTTTACATGTTCTTTGCTTTTTTTGCAAGTTATAGGGCAATAAGTACAAGTAGCACTTCCATTTTTCCAAACCATTATTTTCAAAATTTGCATAAGTTAAATTTTAACACTGATATCTGTCAAGAATTCCTGAATAACCCTTTACATGTATGTATGTATATGTATATATATATATATAGATATATATATATATATATATTTTAGTAGACAACCCAACATATTGATCTAGGCCCATTTTGGTATATTTCATGCTACCATTTCACTGCCAAATGCGATCAAATAAAAAAATTATCTTTTTTACTAACTTTTTCACAAACTTAAGGTTTTTCACTGAAATTATTTACAAACAGCTTGTGCAAATATGGCACAAATGGTTGTAAATGATTCTTTGGGATCCTGTTTGTTCAGAAATAGCAGACAAATATGATTCTGGCATTGCTTTTTGGTAATTAGAAGGCCGCTAAATGCCACTGCACACCACACTTGAATTATGCACAGCAGTAAAGCGGTTAATTAGGTAGCTTGTAGGGAGCTTGAAGGGTTAATTTTAGCTTTAGTGTAGAGATCAGCCTCCCACCTGACACATCCCACCCCCTGTTTGCTCCCTCCCCCAAATCACTATTGTCACCGCCATCTTTAGTACTGGCAGAAAGTCTGCCAGTATAAAAATAAAAGATTTTTTTTTTAATTATATATTTTCTGCAGTGTAAGATACTCCCTTACCACCCTACCTCCCTAAGCCCCACCAAACAGCTCTCAAACCTTCCCCCCTCACATTATTTGCTGCCATTTTGGGTACTGGCAGCTTTTCAATAAAATGTGCCCTTTTTTTATATCAAACTTTTTCTGTAGTGTAGCTGCCCCCCTCCATACCTTCCCCCCTCCTAGATGCCTTTCCCAACATTATTCCCCCCTACCTCTCCCACCTTCCTCTGCTACCACTTCTTGAGATCGTGCCCCCACCCGCCTCCTTGCAATGGCTCCCACCCATCATCTCTGCATCGGATGCTTAAGAAAGGGTTTTTCAGGATGCCTCAATATCGAGGCATCACTGCAATACCCGAAAAACATCTGGAAGTGATCATGATCGCTTCCAGTGCTTGAAAACCCTGAGGACATACAGGGTACATTATTAAGTGACAGTTTTTGTAGGACGTACCCTGTACGTCCTTGGTCCTCAAGGGGTTAAAGGGACACTCAAGTCAAAATTAAACTTTCATGATTCATATAGAGTTTGCAATTTCTAACAACTTTCCAATTTACTTCCATTAACAAAATGTGCAGTTTTTTTATAGTTACATGTTTTGAGTCGCCAGCTCCTACTGAGCATGTGCAAGAATTCACAGAATATACATATGTGCATTTGTGATTGGCAGATGGCTGTCACATGGTGCAGGAGGAGTAGAAATATCTTCGAAATTTGTCAGAAAAAAAATCTACTACTCATTTGAAGTTCAGACTAAGTGCTATTGTATTGTGTTTTTATCACAGATTTATTGATTATGCAATTCTACTGTATTTACTGGTCCTTTAAAGGGACACTCAGGTCAAATTCTACTTTAATGATTCAGATAGAGCATTCAAATTTAAACAACTTTCCAATTTACTTCCTTTAACAAAATATGCACAGTCTTTTTATATTTATACTTTTTGAGTCACCAGCTCCTACTGAGCATGTGCAAGAATTCACAGAATATACGTATATGCATGTGTGATTAGTTGATGGCTGTCACATTGTACAGGGGGAGTGGAAATATACATAACTTTTAAATTTGTCAGAAAGAAATCTACTACTTATTTGAAGTTCAGACTATGAGGCCAATTTATCAAGTGTCGAGCGGACATGATCCGGTGTAGCGGATCACGTCCGCCCGACATCGATAAATGCCAACAGCATACGCTGTCAGCATTTATCATTGCACAAGCATTTTGTGTGAAATGCTTGTGCAATGCTGGCCCCTGCACATTTGCGGCCAATCAGACGCTAGCAAGGGGTGCCAATCATCCCGATTGTATCCGATCAGGATGATTGCTATTCACCACCTCAGAGGTGGCAGATGAGTTAAGGATCAGCAGTCTTACGGCTGCTGCTTATTAACTTTTGTTAAAGTTACTGCTACATTCGCAGAATGATAAATCCGCCCCTAAGTGTTATTGCATTGTCTTGTTATGTATTTGTTGATTATGCAAATCAACTGTATTTACTGGTCCTTTAAGTGTTTCAAAATGTTTTACATGTTTAAATAAGCAAAGAACACCAAAATATGCAATTTCAAAGGCTGATTCTCTTTTATTATTCTTTTACTATATTAACAAATTATTTTTGATGTTTTAGAAATCTCTAAGATGTACAGATTAAAAGACGTGTAATGATCTCCCTATTATTAAGCTGCAAATTATTTTATGTGAATTTGAAGATTTGAACAGCATTTCTATAAATGGTAAAGTCAGAAAACATTTACTCAGCCTTCCACAGGAGAATTTATTCTTTTTTTGCACTTAAAACCATTTGCTTTAGACTTTCAGGATCTATAGGACCAATAAAACCTGCAATTTTTGAATGTAAAATTTAGAAGCATTCAAAAAACTGTCTATAAAATTTTAAAAAAATCCAGGAAAACAGTCAAGTAAATTCACTAATCATCAATAATTTAAAAATCTGGCTGCTATGCATATTGTTTTAGATTAATTTATATAATCTCATTGATCCATAAATTATTAACTTAAAAAGCGCAGTATGTTTTTTGTTAGCTGTCCCTGTCTTTGGATAACTTCCAACTTTCAAAACTAAGTTATAAAGCTTGAAGATTGTTAAAAATACCAGATGCTTCTAAGATTTCCTTTTAACTCAAAAGCCTGTTCAAAAAAACACATGAATGTTCTCTTTTGTTTCCACAAACTTGTAATGGCTTAAAACCTATATGTTTAGATATTTTTATTGGACCAAATAAGTTTACATTTCTTTGCTAGTTCACAGAAGGAATAAGTGAGAAAGACATAGTGACACATGACACCTGTTAAAAGCAATCTCACATTACCAATATGAATAAAAAAAATGTGTTGTACTTATAGTTCAGCAAGTTATGCCATTCTACAGGGAAACACAAAATGTCTTCATTTATAAAGTAAAGAGCATTTTAAATTCTTTAAGTTTATTCATAAAACATTAAAAATAAAAGTGTACTTAGGGCCACAGGCATATAAAAGACTTTTTGAGAAAAAAATAAGTTATACATTACATTACAAACACAAAATACGTTCATATTCGCCAACAAAGAAGAAAGTATTGGTTTACGTATGGTGTGAATTTGCTTCTTTATGCCAACAGGCAAGGTTCAAAAGCTTTATTAATCTGAAGACTGGAGTTTTCCCCTACATGGAATGATATCGGTGTTCTCTAAGCTTTACAGGTTAAGTAATTCTAGCATATAATATACAGAGAGTTTATTGTAACATTCAGCATTTGCTGTTACTTTAAAAAAGCCAAGATGGAGATTATTAATCTTTGCCATTAAAAGCTGGCAAATATCTTGAGTAGGAATGTTTTTGCATGAGCAAGAGTAAACGTTGAAGTATACACTTTGTGTAAGAACAGCGCAGATATTTGTAACTGATTATTTTGTTCAATAGTTTGTTTCTACAGATTAAAATTTCTCTTAAAGGGTCATGAAAGTCAAAGTAAAATTTCCATGGTTCAGACAGAGCATGCAATTCTAGGAGCCTTTTCAATGTAGTTATATTATCAAAGTAACTTACTTTGGTATTGTTTGTTGAAAAGCATACCTATGTAGACTCAGCAACTGCAATGCATTATTGAAAGCTAGCTGGTGATAGGTTGCTACACATATGCGTTTTGTCATTAGTTCACCAGATGTGTTCAGCTAGCTCTCAGTAGTGCATTTCTGTTCTGGATCTGATTTTAACTATATTTACTATATATACTTTTATCCCCCTTGCAGAGAGTAAACACATAATTACGGTATATGCAAGCCAAATCGAAATAATACAATAATTAGGGCATATTATATCACTTGAAATGAATTAAAGTTTTTAATGGACATGCAAGTATAAAAATAAAATGTTCTCTTTGATAACCTTTGAACAAATTTCTTTATTTTACTATGGGCTAGATTACAAGTGGAGCGCTACCTACCGCTTGCTCTAGAGTGCTAACTGCGCCAGCGGTAAGTCATTTTCACGTGTCGGGTTGCGTTGATATAACAAGTTGAAAGTAAAATTTTTTTTGCTCTAGCATTAACCCGACTTGCGAAAATGATGTACCGCTAGTGCAATAACCTACTGCTCCATAGAAGTCAATGGAGCAAAAAAGTAAAAAAAAAAAACTAACACCCTACTTGCGTGCTAACCTGAATTACTATAAGCCCCTTCTCTAATAACTGCTGAACTGCCACATAGCCCACTGCAAAGTTCCCACTACACTATTAACCCCTAAACCGCCATCCCCCCACATTGCAAACTATCTAAATAAACTATTACCCCTAAACCACCATCCCCTCACATTGCAAAAAGTAAACATAAATAAACTATTACCCCTAAACCGCCACACCCCCACATCACAAAGTCTAAACTACACTATTAAACCCTAAACCACCATCCCCCCACAACGCAAAGTAATTAACTAACATCTTAACCCCCTGTCAGGGTTTTTTCCCTGTTTTGTTTGCCATGTGCTGCTGGCAGCCATTTTACTCACCTCTCTTGCTGACTATGGTGCATTGTGGGGTTGCTGCTCATTTCCTGCACTTCCTTTTATGGCCAGACTGGTGTGCATCATCTGTGTGAGACAGGATGCAGTCTCAGAATTGTGATGTCATCACTTATTATTTAAAGGGCCTCCGTTCAATATGCTTTGCCTTTGCGTTGTCTCAGACCTGTTTGTGAGAGTTCCTGTGTATTACCTGGCTGTCTGACGTCCTTCCTGGTTCCTGATCCCTGGCTTGTTCCTGACTCTACTGTTTTCCTTGTACCTGATTCCGGCTCATCTGACTACTTGCTTTGGCTCGTGATTCGGCTCGTCTGACTATTCGCTTTGGCTCCTGACTCGGCTCGTCTGACTACCAGCTCTGGTTTTGATTCCTGGCTTGTTATTTTACTTGTGGACTTTTTATTATTTTTTGCTATTAATAAAGGTGTGATTATTTTTGCACTTCTCATCTCAGTCTGATTCCTGGCACCCTGAGACTCTGCTATGAGAGCCCCGGAAGTGGCTGCAGTACAGGCTACTGCGGTTGTCATTAAAAGAGTATAGTTTTGGAGGTGCTTTATCGGCCAATAGCTATACATTGTCAATAAACATGTACTACCTGTTAGTATATGTAGATTATCTAAAGTTTAGCAAAATATTTGCTACTGTCCCATAATATGTCATCAACTGCATTGACTGGGACTGGACTCAAGAATTGTTGAGTGGGTAGATTTTTGGCTATAGGATAGGCAGCAGATTGCATTAATTAATGTAGCATATGTAAAGGAGGGGAAGGAGGCGAGTGCATCAGGGTTCAGTGGAGGGATCTGTTTTTCTTAATATATTCATTTGTTATATTAATGAAAGGCTTTGAGGAAATTTTGGACTTTGATTATAATGTTAATTTCTGTAAGAGAATTGACTGGAATACTGACACTGGAATAGCCAGCAATAAATAAGATAGTGAGTGAAATCTAAAAAAAGCCCCAAAAAGTTGGATAAGATATTTAATAGGACTAACCAAAACACTATATAGATTAATAACCAGACCTCTTTTTACCATTACATAATTTTCTGAAGACCAGAAGATTTACTTCAGGTAAATGTAAATAAGCATGAAACAGCTAAAAAAGGATTAGTAGTGTGATGTGGATTTATAAAACTCATAAGGAAAAACATTATGGGCCAGATTACAAGTAAAGCGCTAATTAATGCTCCCACTTGAGCATTAAGTGTGCTAGAAGTTCAGCATTTTGCGTTTGTCGGGTTGCGCTTGTATGAGTAAACAGTTTTCACTTGCACCCCAGCCCAACGAGCGCAAAAAGCCGAACTTAGAATACTGCGTTCACGTTTTTCCCCAATAGAAATCAATGGAGCAAAGAAAGTGGGAAAAAAAACACCCAACTTGCGAGCAAACCCAATTGCATATTCTCAAGTGTGCTAACTCGACATGAAAATATGACTTGTGTTGGTATCCATGGAGTTTCGTATTAGCCGTAGGTCATAACTCCAGTGGAGTGACTATATTGGTCCAGAGGGCTATACACCACAAGACACTTACTATAAACTAAGATAGTATTTAATGTGTTCATGGTTAATTGTACTTTAATTGTAGATTGATACTATAGTATCACATGACTTTGCAGTCCAATACATAATATACAATTTGCATCTTATTCATATACTAAACAGGTTACTATTGTTGTCTAGGAAAGGTGGGTTTATAGTGTAGATGTCTCCATGGAGATTCTCCTGAGTAGTTCAGGCGATCTGTAATATCAGTCCCCATATAACGTTAATCAAATGTCTTTGATGGATATATATTATTTTTTTACTATGATAAAATTGCGGTTTGCATACATCGTTTTCATTCTTTGGAGTCGTTTTTACTCAGTATTAATATGCTGTTAAATAATCTCTCATTTTTTACTGATATAACTTTGATTTTATTTTTCGGATGGATATATTATATATTTTTTTTATTATTTTTTACTGAGATAGAATTGCAGTCTGCATATATTGTTTTTATTTTTTTAGTTCTTTTTCTCAGTATTATGCTGCTTAATAATCTTGTACTTTTCATTTCTTTTTCTTTTTGCTGTTTGTGGTGTGCGATTCTTTCTATGGGATATATAGTTTAAAGTGGTATGAGTGGCTGTCTGTGAGTTTTAGCCATATCCATATTCAATCACAGGTTTTACACTTTTGTAGGTGTGTATAAATGATCAACCAATGGTTTACTTTAGAATCTTACCTTCACACTGAGGCTGGACATTCCTTGACAAAGGGGAGGAGTCCCCGAAACGCGCGTCAGAACCAGCATAGACGCCAACACCTGTACCGACCCTGCTAACGGCTATCACGATCCACATCACTTTTGAGCACCAGTATCACCCACAAGAGATGGGACATCATCATCAGTAAGCATATTTCTACACCGAAGGTGACGCCGGAGCCGAGTCTCACGGTAAAGTGTTATAACACTGGCACAACTGAAGTATCAGGTAACATTGCGGCTGATGATTGGCCCTGTAGTGCAGTGTTGCAATTTCATATACAGAGACACTGATGCCGCTTCATATTGATCTGTCCTGGTACAGATTAGGGGCATACAGATACAAACACACAAGATTATAGCTTTACCGTGAGTGAAGATTACAAAGGGTGTGAGGTTATACTTACTACACGGATATATCTCGCTAGTGGGTAGATGACCAATGACCCATTGTGTGGGCTATACAATTGTGATTTAATCTGTTTATTTCAAGGGCTACACTCTGAATGCTTTAATTATTTGCTCCGTTAGCCGCAGAACATAAGGGCGGTACTCAGAAAGCTTCAAGTATCTTTTGAGTATTGTTTCACAAAACCCTCTAAACATGGTTAAGACACTTCAGCTTGATTTTTACAAATAAGAAAGGACATTTGAGTTTTCATCTGTGAAGAAGATTTTTTGAGTTTATATTTGGATTTTTTATTTCTATTGATACAAGATAATCTTTCCCTCAGTTTGGATACAAAATCTCAACATGGATTGTTTTTTTTCTTGATTTCTATGATACAAATGTCCTATCCCTCAGTTTGGATACAAAATCTCAACATGGATTGTTTTTTTTCTTGATTTCTATGATACAAATGTCCTATCCCTCAGTTTGGATACAAAATCTCAATATGGATTGTTTCTTTTCTTTATTTTTATGATACAAATGTCCTATAACATGAACTGTTGTTTTTCTTGTCTGCAATCAGATGAGGTTATGGTGATACTGTGAAACATCATGCATTATGGTTCATTTTTTCTTTTGAAGCTATATAGATACAATTGTTCTGAGTGACAGGTGGAATGTGTCTGCACTTACTGGGGATGCCCAGTGGGTATATTTTTTGCTCATTTTTCCAGAATTGAGCATCACTTATTTTTCTATGTTTAGGATTGCTTGGTGGGAATATGGATGTGGTTGGTGGATGGGGTATGTGTGGTGATGAGTAAACTTTCATCTTTTGTGCTATTCCATTTGTATACATCTGTACTTAGTAATATTATACATTAAAAAAAAAATCTTGAATTGATTTCTAAGTCTCTGTGGCTGGGATTATTTATATTTTTATGAAATTATGAATATTTCACATTCCAATGTTCTTTTGGACATTTCACCTTCTACAGTGCACAATATAATTAAAAGATTAAAGGATTCTGTTCAAATCTCGTTGCGTAAAGGGCAAGACCTAAAACTACTTCTGACTGCGCATTATCTCCAATCCCTCAGATGTCACTGTCTCAAAAACCGTCATGAGTCTGTAATGGATATCCTGACATGGGCTCTGGAATACTTTGGTAAACCATTGTCAGTCAACACAATTTGCCACTGCATCCACAGATGCAAGTTAAGGCTTTACTATGCAAAGCAGAAGACATACATCAACACTGTCCAGAAGCCCCACCAACTTTTCTGGGCTTGGTCTCATCTCAGATGGACAGTGGCACAGTGGAATCGTGTTTTGTGGTCTGATGAGTCAACATTTGAAATAGTTTTTTTACAAAACAGCCGTTGTGTTCTCCGAGCCAAAGAGGAAATGGACCATACAAGCTGTTATCAGCATTAGGTCCAAAAGCCAGCATCTGTCATGGTATGGGGTGTCAGTGTCAGTGGGGTGTTTCTCCATTCTGCATGCATAAGTCCTTGCGCTAAATATGTGGTACCGACTGGTGACGCCAGTTCTATGTTAGTTTATGGGAGTAAAAACTGCGGGCGACAAGTAAAAAATATACGCGTAACTTGTCTGCTGTGCCGTATATGTGATCGCTCGATTAGACTAAAAATTGGCGACACTGAGTTTCCTATTAGAGCACAATTTGAAATTTTTTAGACTATCATCTATCTGTCTCTATTTGCTTCTGCACCAAAGTTCATGTTAAAAAAAATTGTAATTTAATAACACTATTTAACATTGTTAGAAAATGAAAGTTTGTTTAATTTGATTAAAGTTTGATGTTAAATGATTTCACCCTTTAGTTTACTTAATGAGCAACAAAAGCCAGAAACTGGCAAATGCACAGTTTGTAATTACTTAGCTTACTATTTTTATCCCAAATTCATACCAAATGTAACTATACAGAGAGAAGTGTAAGGGATGTGATATTTTTGACCTTGGTGGACAAAATAACTCTCATAAGATGCAATGAATATTATGTTTTATAGACAACAATGAAAACAATTACATCAAAGTAAATCATTTCATTATTGTGGTCACAAGTTTATTTTGGCATTCAAGGTTAAGACTAAAGCTAACAGCCCAGAGGCAGAATTTTTTTTTTCACTTTCTGCAATGAGATATTTATTTAGTAAACATTTTTCTGCGGGTCATATCCGCCATCACCCCCATATCAGAACTAATAATAAATGTATTAACCCCTAAATCCACCAACCCCAACATCGCAAACTACCAAATAAATGTATTAACCCCTAATCCACCATTCAACCACTTTGCAATCTACCTAATAAATAAATTAACCCCTCATCTGCCATTAACCCACATTGCAATAAACCTAATAAAACTAATAACCCCTAATCCGCCATTAACCCAAAACGCAATAAACCTAATAAAACTATTAACCCCTAATCCGCCATTAACCCACATCGCAATAAACCTAATAAAAATATTAACCCCTAATCCACAATTAACCCACAACGCAATGAACCTAGTAAAATTATTAACCCCTAATCTGCCAAACCCACACAATGCAAATTAAATTACTAAGACTCCTAACCTAACCCCCCTAAATTAACCCAAATTACCTAAATTAAAAAATACTAAGTCACAATTAAAATAAGAAAGCTAACATTACTTAAAAATAAAAAAACATAAGATTAAATTAATTGAAGATTACAAAAAATAAAAAAGTCTAAGATTACATAAAATAATAAACAAAATTATCAAAAATTAAAAAAATTAAACATAATCCCTATGAAAATAAAAAAGCTTCCCCAAAATAAGTTAAACAGCTCTTTTACCTTAAAAAATACTCAATCCCCCTCTAACAGTAAAACCCCCCACCCACCAAACACCCTAAAATAAAAAAAAACTAACACTAAAAAATCCTAAACTACCTATTGACCCTAAAGGGAAAAATTAAAAAAACTAAAAAAAGCCTAAGTCTAACCCCCAAATAGGTACTCACCATTCCTAAAGTCCAGCGGAGAAGGTCCTGTTTCAAGGGGTGAAGTCTTCTTCCAAGCGGCCAACATCTTCTTCCAAGCGGGAACCTCTTCCTTCTTCATCCAGGACCAAGCCGGAGCGGAGATGAGCGCGGAGCAGGACCGGCGAAAACGGAGCCATGGAGTGTGGAGGATCCTCTTCATACGATCAGCCAATAGGATTTCAGTAGCTCTCATTCTATTGGCTGATTTGAATTTGAATAATCAAATCAGCCAATAGGAATGCAAGGGACGCCATATTTAAACGCTTACCTTGAATTCACTATTCAGTGTACGGCGGCGATCGTACGAGAGCCAGTCATCAATGATCATAAATGCGCTGCCGCTTTGCAGCGCTGCTCTGTGTTTGACTGTTCTCTTCAAACAGTGCTTTGCTCTGGATGCACTGTATTAAAGGGACATGAAACCGAACATTTGTCTTTGATGATTTAGATGGATTATACAATTTTAAACAACTTTACAATTTGCTTCTATTATCTAATTTGCTTCATTCTCTTGGTATGCTTTATTGAAGGAGCATTAATGTACTACTGGGAGCTAGCTTAAAAACAAAGACAAGAGGCACATAGGTGCACCCACAAATATTCAACTTTTAAGCCTATCTTGGTAAACTTTTCAACAAAGGATACAAAGAGAACTAAACACATTAGACAATAGAAATACATTGGAAAATGATTTAAAATGGCATGCTCTAGCTGAATCACAAAAGAAAAAAATGGTATTTCATGACCCTTTAAGAAGTGGTCAAGTCAAAATTTTACTTTCTTGATTCAGATAGGGCATGCAATTTTAAAAATCTTTCCAATTTACATTTATCATCAAACTTGCTTTGTTCTTTGGTATTCTTTGTTGAAAGCTAAACATAGGTAGGCTCAATCTAATTTCTAAGCTCTCGAAGTCCGACTATTATCTCAGTGCATTTTGACAGTTTTTCACAGCTAAGACACTGCTAGTTCATGTGTGCTATATAGATAACATTGTGCTCATTTCAGTAGAGTTATTTATCAGTAAGCACTCATTGGCTAAAATGCAAGCCTGTCAAAAGAACTGAGATAAGAGGGCAGTCTGCAGAGGCTTAGATATTAGGTAATTATAGAATAAAAAAAGTGTATTAATATAACAGTATTGGTTATGCAAAATTGGGGAATGGGTAATAAAGGGTTTATCTATCTTTTTAAACAATAACAATTTACAAGTAGTCTGTCCCTTTAAGTATAACCTTAAAGGGAAACAACATATTAACTGCTATAGTCTAGCATATCTATTACACTATAATCAGACCATCCTTGACACTCTAGTGTGCCCTTGAAAACATTTTTTAACCCTCAGCATTTGCCTTCATACCTTCTCCCTACCGGCTGCTGAAGTCCTGTGTGCTTTTGTTGTTGTTGTTAATCTTGAAGCCAGGTAGTACAGACTCTCTAAAGCCATACCACCTGCTCATATTGTAAGAGGCAGTACTTACTTCTGCTGCATGCTCTATTCCATATAGCACAACCTCTGAGTGCTTGTACTATCCATTTTGGGAAAAAAAAAGCAGTCAAGGGCAGCCAGGAAGCTCACTGGCAGTTAAAGGACAGAGTTTGAGGCACCCTGAAGCTTTAAGGATGGTATTATTAAAATATGTTATTGTATTGACATATATATTGTTATACAAAAATCCAATTTTTTGTGATTCTTTATAAATCTAGCACATAAACATACAAACATGCCTAGACTATTTATTTTTAGTTAAAGCCAATAGTGTAGAAGTATGGGAGCGCTAGTAAGCTCAAGGATTCAGGATGATGAATATATCAAAATATATAAATTTATTAATGTGGATACAATAAATTAATATTAAGCTTCATAGACAAATTAAAACCTAAATAAAATAGCATACATGGGACGTCTCCCAACAATTACTCTCTTAAAATTTATACAGTGTTTACTTGATATCAATTATACAATAGATGTACAAAATTGCGATCAAAGTATCATAATATATAGCGGATACCACCTTAATATTAATTACTCTTAAAAAGCAGGTCAAAAATCAATTTGATGTCTAAAAGTTCATATTATATATATCGGTATAAAAAGTTCAAATGCCAGAAAAATGATCGATCTTGCTTATAGGGGATTGAGATTACCCTTATCCGTGAATGACAGTAACTCCGGTTTTGGTCACCGGCTCGGAAGTCGATCAATAATACTGACCAATAGGTTTAATCCAAATCTCGTGTCTTAGTGGAATAAAAAGAAACTTGCCATACCTGAGTCTTCAGGCTCTTTTTAATTAGAGCGCAGGCTTACTGCAGGTATTTTCCGGTACTAAATTCGGTTGGTTAGCTGTGTGTCACAACGATGCTAGTACCTTGGGTTTTACTGCAGGCTTCCTCCAAATCAGCTGTGCTGACGTACGCCCCTGCGTGATGAGAGTGGGATCTTACAACCGGCCGTTTGTGCTTCTTGTGTCTTGCAGATTTACAAGATCTTTACAGGGAGAGACGAATTTCCTTCAAGTTCTTTCTGCAATACTGTAGTTAGACTCTGCTAACAACGCCAACGTGTTTCGCCCTTGAATGGGCTTTATCAAGACGTGTAGTAATGTTTGGTATAGTGGACATTTAAATAGCCCTCCTCTTAACTCTATTGGTCAGTATAGTGGGTTGGTTCTGTCGTTCTTGTAAAGGTGGAATTTATTCCAGGCTCATTCAACTGTTCAGTTAAGGCAGCGGACAAAGGTGGAGGACTAGTTTTTTTAGATACAGCAAATTATATAAGTGAAGCAAACAGGCTACTCGAAGATAAAGAAACATATGAGGAAATCAAACTAGATCCAACAAAAAAGTTATTGTCTAGATTAACAACTCTACTTGAAAATACATTAATACAAGAAATAGTCTCCAAAAAAGAATTTGAATTTTTATGTCCCAAATTTCCTAAAATTCTGGTTTTCTATTATCTACCGAAAATTCATAAAGATTTAAAGAATCCCCCAGGTAGGCCTATAATATCAGGCATAGGCTCAGTCACTATCAACCTTTCACAGTATATAGATAATTTCCTACAACATTATGTTAGAAATATACCATCATATCTAAAGGATACAACAGATATACTACAATGTCTAAATACTATCAATTGGGAAGAGAGTTTCATTATGGGGACAAGTGAAGTCTCATCCTTGTATACAAGTATACAATATACGCTAGGAATAGAAGCAGCAAATTCTTATATGAGTAGAGACACAACACTTAATCCAAAACAGAAAGAATTTATATTAAAAGGTATAGAGTTTATTCTTAATCAGAATTATTTTTCATTTAATGGTAGATTTTTCTTACAAACTAGAGGAACAGTGATGGGCACAAGATTTGCGCCAAGCTATGTGAACCTATTTGTGGGAAAATGGGAAGAGGAATTTATACCCATGCATAGATTTGGCGCAAATCTCGTGTTCTACAAAAGATTCATAGATGACATTATTCTAATCTGGAGAGGCACACACGCAGAACTTGAAGAATTAATCGCAGATATAAATAAAAATAATATAGGAATCAGCTTTACATATACTACAAGTAAAAAGAAAATTACTTTTTTAGATCTAGACATTGAAATAAAAGAGAAGGAAATAATAACGAAAACCCATTTTAAAAAGGTTGACGCCAATAACCTAATACATTATGAGAGTTGCCACCAAAACAGATGGAAAGACAATATTCCGAAAGGGCAATGTCTAAGAATAAAAAGAAATTGCTCAAGAATGTCTGACTACACGAAACAAGTAGAGATCTTAGAAAATAAATTTAAGGAAAGGGGTTATGATCAAGAGATTATTAAAAAAGCTAGAACCCAAGTAGATGAAAAAGACAGAAAAGACCTCTTGGTATACAAAGCAAAAGATGATGTTGAAAAGGACAATAAAAATACAGAGACTAAAATAAATGTAGCCTTAATAACAGATTATAATAGTGATCATCACCTCATCCAAAAAATAATGAGAAAACATTGGCATATATTCCAAACAGACCCTATAATAGGGGAACAAATGCCTAATCACCCAAAAATTGTTTACAAAAAAGTGAGACATTTTAAGAGTCTACTGGCCCCCAGTGAATTTAGGACAGACAAAAAAAAATCAAAAACTGAGTCTGATTTAACTGGGAAGAAAGTTAAAGGCTTCTTTTCTTGTTTTGGATGCAGATCATGTAGATACAGCAGTAAATGTAAACAAATCGAGTCAAGCCAAAATGGCTTTTCACATCAAATAATAGAAATGATTAGATGCCAAGATAAGGGGGTAGTCTATATCATACAATGTTCCTGCCACAGACAATATATAGGAGAGACCACCAGGACCCTCAGGGAGCGTATACGCGAACATCTCTCCTGCATAGATAGAGGTAATTTAGAAACACATCTCTATACTCATTTCAGAAAAAAACATAATAATAACTTTGGGGAATAAAAAAGTTAATCCTGATTGGAAAGGGGGAAATTTTGAAACGAAATTACTGAAAATAGAAGCAGAATGTATTTATAATATGCAGACCCTCTTCCCATCAGGCGTAAACTCTGAATTGGATATCTCTCCCTTCTTAAATAATTAATGTTAAAAGGAAATTATTTCTACAAAGACCCTAATATAAATTGATGTGCAAACCAGAATTAATCAATATATTGCAAATAAAATAATGCCCAAAAATTGATATGTAGCTCTAGAAGGATCTATAGTAATTGATATTTGAAATTTATACTATAAATTATATATTCTACCATGAAATCAATATTATATTTTACCTCTGAAATCAACAAAATATTCTCTCTAATTATTGTAGAGATTCATTATTTATTTTAATAAAGATTTATTTAGTCTTATATACATATAAATTGCATTTGAGTAGTATATTAAAAGCATAGCTCTTTAATCTTGTATCAAAATCCACCTTAACTGAACAGTTGAATGAGCCTGGAATAAATTCCACCTTTACAAGAACGACAGAACCAACCCACTATACTGACCAATAGAGTTAAGAGGAGGGCTATTTAAATGTCCACTATACCAAACATTACTACAACGTCTTGATAAAGGCCCATTCAAGGGCGAAACGCGTTGGCGTTGTTAGCAGAGTCTAACTACAGTATTGCAGAAAGAACTTGAAGGAAATTCTTCTCTCCCTGTAAAGATCTTGTAAATCTGCAAGACACAAGGAGCACAAACGGTTGTTTGTAGGATCCCACTCTCATCACACAGGGGCGTACGTCAGCACAGCTGATTTGGAGGAAGCCTGCAGTAAAACCCAAGGTACTAGCATTGCTGTAACACACAGCTAACCAACCGAATTTAGTACCGGAAAATACCTGCAGTAAGCCTGCGCTCTAATTAAAAAGAGCCTGAAGACTCAGGTATGGCAAGTTTCTTCTTATTCCACTAAGACACGAGATTTGGATTAAACCTATTGGTCACGGTCAGTATTATTGATTGACTTCCGAGCCGGTGACCAAAACCGGAGTTACTGTCATTCACGGATAAGGGTAATCTCAATCCCCTATAAGCAAGATCGATCATTTTTCTGGCATTTAAACTTTTTATACCGATATATATAATATGAACTTTTAGACATCAAGTTGATTTTTTGACCCGCTTTTTAAGAGTAATTAATGTTAAGGTGGCATCCGATATATTATCATACATTGATCGCATTTTGTACATCTATTTTATAATTTATATCAAGTAAACACTGTATGAATTTTAAGAGAGTAATTGTTGGGAGACGTCCCATGTATGCTATTTTATTTAGGTTTTAATTTGTCTATGAAACTTAATATTAATTTATTGTATCCACATTAATAAATTTATATATTTTTATATATTCATCATCCTGAATCCTTGAGCTAACTAGCGCTCCCATACTTCTACACTATTGGCTTTAACTACATATAATCTCTGAATCTTAGGGAATGATTGAATAGTAGGGGAGCTAAGGGTTCATAGCTGAGCGCCATACTTAGTATTTTAGAATAGACTATTTATTTTGTCTGTTGCAATAATACATAAGCAGTACAATTCAAAAACCTCAATGTAAAGGCGGGGACCTGTCTGCCATTCTACTGCTGGAATTTAACTTTGTACAAGAATTTTCATGTGCGACCCTGCCTCTGTTCTTGTACCACCAAAGGCAAGAGAACAGGGCTTCTCAATCACCTTGGATGAATGGAGCTCTTTAGGTTTTCAGAAGAGCCACCCTGTTAAACCCTTATATCTGACCCACTCCAAATACAGGGAGTGCAGAATTATTAGGCAAGTTGTATTTTTGAGGATTAATTTTATTATTGAACAACAACCATGTTCTCAATGAACCCAAAAAACTCATTAATATCAAAGCTGAATAGTTTTGGAAGTAGTTTTTAGTTTGTTTTTAGTTATAGCTATTTTAGGGGGATATCTGTGTGTGCAGGTGACTATTACTGTGCATAATTATTAGGCAACTTAACAAAAAACAAATATATACCCATTTCAATTATTTATTTTTACCAGTGAAACCAATATAACATCTCAACATTCACAACTATACATTTCTGACATTCAAAAACAAAACAAAAACAAATCAGTGACCAATATAGCCACCTTTCTTTGCAAGGACACTCAAAAGCCTGCCATCCATGGATTCTGTCAGTGTTTTGATCTGTTCACCATCAACATTGCGTGCAGCAGCAACCACAGCCTCCCAGACACTGTTCAGAGAGGTGTACTGTTTTCCCTCCTTGTAAATCTCACATTTGATGATGGACCACAGGTTTCTCAATGGGGTTCAGATCAGGTGAACAAGGAGGCCATGTCATTAGATTTTCTTCTTTTATACCCTTTCTTGCCAGCCACGCTGTGGAGTACTTGGACGCGTGTGATGGAGCATTGTCCTGCATGAAAATCATGTTTTTCTTGAAGGATGCAGACTTCTTCCTGTACCACTGCTTGAAGAAGGTGTCCTTCCAGAAACTGGCAGTAGGACTGGGAGTTGAGCTTGACTCCATCCTCAACCCGAAAAGGCCTTTGATGATACCAGCCCAAACCAGTACTCCACCTCCACCTTGCTGGCATCTGAGTCGGAATGGAGCTCTCTGCCCTTTACCAATCCAGCCACGGGCCCATCCATCTGGCCCATCATGACTCACTCTCATTTCATCAGTCCATAAAACCTTAGAAAAATCAGTCTTGAGATATTTCTTGGCCCAGTCTTGACGTTTCAGCTTGTGTGTCTTGTTCAGTGGTGGTCGTCTTTCAGCCTTTCTTACCTTGGCCATGTCTCTGAGTATTGCACACCTTGTGCTTTTGGGCACTCCAGTGATGTTGCAATATGAAATATGGCCAAACTGGTGGCAAGTGGCATCTTGGCAGCTGCACGCTTGACTTTTCTCAGTTCATGGGCAGTTATTTTGCGCCTTGGTTTTTCCATACGCTTCTTGCGACCCTGTTGACTATTTTGAATGAAACGCTTGATTGCTCGATGATCGCGCTTCAGAAGCTTTGCAATTTTAAGAGTGCTGCATCCCTCTACAAGATATCTCACTATTTTTGACTTTTCTGAGCCTGTCAAGTCCTTCTTTTGACCCATTTTGCCAAAGGAAAGGAAGTTGCCTAATAATTATGCACACCTGATATAGGGTGTTGATGTCATTAGACCACACCCCTTCTCATTACAGAGATGCACATCACCTAATATGCTTAATTGGTAGTAGGCTTTCGAGCCTATGCAGCTTGGAGTAAGACAACATGCATAAAGAGGATGATGTGGTCAAAATACTAATTTGCCTAATAATTCTGCACTCCCTGTACTTTCCCTATAAAACAACCCCTAGTCCTAACCCCCTAACCCTTAGTTTAATGTCAATATTAAAATGTAACCAGAGACATTTCAGCTGTCATATTTTTACAGCACTATTATTGCCTTTTATACTATCACAATGTCTTATCCAAGGCCCCTCGAGACATGGAGCCAATCAAAATCCTGTTAGGAAAGTTTATCTAATGATTTTTCTACAAAATTCACCATTAAAGTCTATGGGGATTTTTGTAGATAAATGATGTGATAATTATTTGCTAAGTAGTGTGATGTACTTCAATGATAGAAAGGGACACATGCAAAAATGACATGCTACAACAACTTAGAGCATTTAATGTTTGCATATGAATGTCCCGTTTACACATGTATTAATTGGGTATTTATTGTAAAAGCTTGCATTTATGTTATTATGTATCATTTATCATCAAGATAAAGAAACCCATGTTACAGTCCAAATGCTTGTTACACTGTTTATTTCTTTAATCCATATGTTTCTTTTTAAATATCTTCTGTTTATATTGAGTGTGTTCATCCTCTGGCCATTATAACATAATATGTGAAGGTGCAACATTGGAATTTGGGAAAGGAATGTTCATTTAATGTTTACTGGGTTTTACACTGATAAGTAGAAATAAATCTCAACCTCTGAAACATTTTAGCATAACTATAAAAACAAATTAGCTGGGAAAAGATTGGTTATGGTATTTAAGTTTCCGCACTAGCAATTAAGTTGTAAAATGAAATAGTTATTCTTAGACCAACTGCAATGACATTTTTTGATTCCTTTTATGTTTCCATTATATTTTATGGTCTACAAAACAAGGACCGGTCTTAGTTTACAAACTGCATAATGAAGCCAATTACAGAGGGGAGATGTGTAATTGCACATTGTAAACAAATGTAAATATACTTTGCAGAAAACATGGTTCCTATTATCAATAATTCTCAGAACAAGTCAGTTAACCATGCAGTCAATAATCATAAAAGGTGTGTAGTTACACAGATAATAACCCAGTTTAAAGTACAGGCAGAGTTTCAGTTCTTTTTCTAGTGGTCAAAGGTTCACTGTACGTCCTACTTTTCATGCATAAAAGGATCAGTTAAATATTTCTATAATAAAAAAAACTTTAAAGAGACAACATTGACAATGGCTCTATTGCATTAAAGTGAATGTCAACTTTCAAGAATGAGTGCCCCGGTTTTTAAAAATGCTATTAAAAACAGGGGGCACTTTCATTCATGAAAGTTTACATTTCACCCATTTTGTTAAAATACTTACCTTTTCTTCTTGAAGACGTAGAAGCGATTCCCCCTCCTGCCGCTCGTCACTTCATACATCAGCAATGACGAATCCGGCTTCCTCCAATCATGGCGTTGCCTCAGGCAATGATTCCCCTGGGGGGGAAGTCGTGATTGGAGGATGCCATATTCGTCAATGCTGATGTAAGAAGAGACGAGCGGCAGAGGGGGGAATCGCTTCTCCAGCTTCAAGAAGAAAAGGTAAGTATTTTAACAAAACCGGTGAAATGTAAACTTTTATGAATGAAAGTGCCCCTGTTTTAAATAATATTTTTAAAAACCGGGCACTCATTCTTGAAAGTGACATTCAATTTAAAGTGTAATAATTACATTCTCTAATGTGTTATAGTAATGTAATGTTAAAACTAACAACCCTGCAAGGTTTGAGCTTCGAGGTTCAAGAGGGTGAACCTCATCCATTCACCAGTTGATAAATTGAGCCCTATGTGTTTAACCCTTGTTAATATGTTAAACACATAATTAAAGTACCACTCTGGAGTAGCAAAAGCATTGCTGGTCCAGAACGGAAACTAACAGTCACTTAATCAGCAGCAATAATCACACAGCTGGGTCATGTGACTGCTGTTGATTGAGCCAGCGGCCATGTCCACTGTAGCCCAGCACTGCACAGTCCATAGTGTTAAAATTAAATGTTCTAATGAACTAGAAAATTTAATTTTTCTACTATATGGTCCCTTAAAGATTTCATTACAATATATATATGTATATATATTTTTAAACTAACTGTTTAGAGTCGTATTAACTCTTGAAATAGGTAAACTACGTAGGAAAAAGACAACCACCCATCAAGCTCCAATGCCACTCCTGAAACAGATATGTGTGCATCAACCAATCTTATCAGTGCTTTTTTGCATTGCTTCTCTGTACATTTTTCATATAAACACACCTGGCTAGGCTAGTTTAGAGATAACTGTTTGTTGCAAAGACGGCCAAGCAAAAGGCCTCCGATGCAATGTTCTCTACTGGAACTTAACAGTGCATAAGAATTTTCAGATCAAATACAATAATTAACACAAGCATTCAAATATATTCTTAAATGGTCATTAAACTCAAAATTGAATTCCCTATAAATTACATTATGCATTCAATAATTGATTTCCTTGCTTTTTTCTGGAATATACTTTGCACCCTGAGAAGCCAAAAGGCAAATCTTCAGGGGCAAAACTACAGGGGGTGTAGAGGGTCGTCAATTGCAAATGGGCCCCCAAGGGTGGGCGCCCAGCTTAAAAAAAATAAAATATTTTTTTTTAATAAAAAAATGTTGACCTGCCACTGCCTGCACTGATATCATGTAGTGTGACATGGATGCTTCACTAGTGTCTCTGACTACAGGGGTTAGTGCTTCTGTTTTTACCCATTAGTGTTTATGTGTGTGTGTGTGTGTGTGTGTGTATGTGACTGGGTGTGTATTTATGCATGTGTGGTGTGTGTGTGTGTGTGGGTATGTTTGTGAAACCAGCAAATTACAGACCTTGTCACTACAGCATGGGGGGATGGGGTAAACAGTGTCACTATACAGTACCACTATATACAGTATGGGGGGCTGGACTATGTCACAGACTACTGTGGTGACTTTATAAAGTACTGGGGCAGGTAGGGTCAGGCCAGCCATCTCACCGGCAGATTACAGACTGTGTCACTAACTCACTATATACAGTACTGGTGGGTTAAACAGTGTCACTATATACAGTAATAGGGGACCAGACCATCTCACAGACTGTGGGCACAGGGGTACCCTCCTTTTGCAGACATGTAATCTGATTCACATTTTTTCTGTAATAAATGTTAAAAAAAAAAAATAGATATGTATCAAATTCACTTTTTTTTGTGTGGGGGGGGGGGCCTTTTTAGAGTCTTGCACCTGAGCCCTGTGGTTTCTAGTTACGCCTCTGCAAATATTGTAAGCTAAGTAAGGTACAAAGCACTTGAAATTGTCAAAACCTACTACAAATTACACAGCTATTGCTTAGATCAGATGCACAAGCTCAAGGACTGTGCTAAAAAAAGAGGCAGACTAGGCGACTGTCTTAAGGTATTTATGCTGTGTTTTGGTGCAACTTTTTATTCAAGCCCCTAACCCTTTATGTGAGGACTTCAGTCATGCTAACCCGATGAGCGCAAATTTAGTTTGCACTCCTGTGGTCAGCTTCACTTTCAACTTGTAATATGAGTGCAAGTTAACGCCGGTGCAATATTGATAGCGATAGCGCACCACTAGTTATCTAGCCCATAGTTTGCTCAAAATATAGCTGTCTATTAAATAGCAGTACAAGTAGTAAAACTTGCCCACTGCCCAGCTTGTTTGTACCTAGTAAACTTCTTGTTAGTTGTATTTAATTCAGTGATTTATTTCCTATTAAATATTATGAAGTGGATCTTTAATGTGATGTCAACTATGTTTAAGCTAATGTTTTTTAAGTATTTTATGTGAGGCGTGCCACACTGTCCATATATATTATGAAGATATAGAAAATATTCAACCAATGTGCATATACAGCAGTTTCAGTGTATATAAGATTTAGGAACTATGTTCATCATGGATTTTTACAAAATTTCTTTTCAATGTGCCATAACTTAGCACAGCTTACAATGTAATACTCCTAACAGAACAACTGTTTAGTATTTTACTGATCTTACTAATCAGGGGTACAAAAACTGTGTTTTTCTGTCCTTAAATGAGAAAAGAAACACTCTTTTTAACTCCATACCACTAATCACTTATTTTTTCAATTGTTATCTTTGGAAAATACTAAATGTGACTTATTAAAAGGAAATGGAAGTCAAAATTAAACTTTTAGACAGAAGAGAATTTTTTGGAGATTTTTCAGCTTATTTCTGTTTTTAAATGTATTTCATTCTCTTGTTGCTGTCCAATTTGAAAAGAATACTCAGATAGGCTCAGATGCAGCAATACAATACTACAGTGGGGTGAAACTACAGGGGGTGCAGGTCCGCAATTGCGACTGGACCCCCAAGGGTTGGGGGCCCAGCTTAAAAAAAAACAACAAAAAAAACATTTAAATGAAAAACGTTGACCTCCACTGCCTACACTGAGATCATGTAGTGTGACATTATCTTCACTAGTGTCTCTGACTACAGGGGTTAGTGTTTCTGTTTTACCCATTGGTGTTTATGTGTATGTGTGTGTGTGTGTGTGTATGTATGTGTGTATGTGACTGTGTGTGTATTTATGCATGTGTGCGTGTGTGTATGTGTGTATGTATGTGTGTATGTGACTGTGTGTGTATTTATGCATGTATGTGTGTGTAGAATTGTGGAACCAGCAAATTACAGACATTGCTACTACAGCATGGGGGGAGGGGATAAACAGTGTCACTATACAGTACCACTATACTGTATACAGTATGGGGGGGCTGGACTATGTCACAGACTACTGTGGTCACTTTATAAAGTACTGGGGTGGGTAGGTTCAGGCCAGCTCTCTCACTGGCAGACTGTGTCACTGACTCACTACATACAGTACTGGTAAGTTAAACAGTGTCACTATATACAGTAATAGGGGGTCAGACCATCTCATAGACTGCGGGCACAGGGTACCTCCTTTTGCAGACGTAATCTGATTCACATTTTTTTTCTGTGTTACATGTTAAAAAAAAAAAAAGATATGTATCAAATTCACTTTTTTGGGGGTGGGGGGGCCCTTCTTAGATTCTTGCACCTGGGCCCTGTGGTTTCTAGTTACGCCTCTGCATTACTAGTAATTAGCTGGTGATTGGTGCAAACACACATATCTCTCTTAAAACTAGTTCACCAGATGAGTACAGTTAGATTCCATTAGTGCATTGCTGCTCTGGTTGTGACTTTCATTATGTTTAAACTCATATCTGCTGTGACTGACTTACTGTAAAGCTGAATGAAATTACCAACTTGTGATGCAACTAACGTGATCTGTGCAAAGCTGTGCAGCTCTGGTGAAAATGATGACTTTACAAACAACTTGCACTGATCCTATCACTTCAAGTTGACAGGTGTTCATGACTCTGGGCCGGATGATTTAAACTTTGTCATATCAGATGTGGTTTTTCTCAATAACCCTCGCAGGGGCTGCCCTGGTGGAGTTATCGTGAAAAAGGGCCAGTCCCTGCAAGTGGCGAGATGTCTCCTATTGAAATTAATGTAGCTTGTTGGAAAGGGACACTTCGCATTATAGAGCAAAGTTAGCAGAGATGATTGGGCGCACTTTAAAATAATAAATCCTGCAGCTAATATAAATCACATTGCGCTTCTTTCAGCATACAGCATTTTATATTCGCCTATATTTTCGTATGCATGTGTTTTTCTATTAGGGTTATAAGTATTTTGAGTGTTTTGAGAAAATTTGGCCACCTTTTAGTTTGTAAAAAAAAAACCTGTGAGATCTATTGTGCAAAAATCTTTACAGAATTACACTGGGATTAGAGAGACAATTTCATATACGCCCATGTTCAGCCCATTTTATGAAAAAACAACAATTGCACTATTTTTTACTTATAATTATGAATTTCGGTGTGTTTTTTTGCACATCCTGTGTATTTAAATTACGATTTATATTGTTCATATTTAATAAAATTTATTCTTGTGTAATTTACATACAAATTTTATGTTTTTGATAAAATACGACTTTTGGTGAAGAATTTTGTTACAGTTTTTGAAGCACCTTAATAATATCAGTTTTAAAAGTCTTCGCAAAAACTAAGGCCTAGATTTAGAGTTTGGCGGTAGCTGTCAAAACCAGCGGTAGAGCTCCTAATGCTGGTTTTAGGCTACCGCCGGTATTTGGAGTCAGTCAGGAAAGGGTCTAACGCTCACTTTCCAGCCGCGACTTTTCCATACCGCAGATCCCCTTACTCAATTGCGTATCCTATCTTTTCAATGGGATCTTTCTAACATCCGGGTATTTAGAGTCGTGGCTGAAGTGAGCGTTAGAAATCAAACAACAAAACTCCAGCCGCAGAAAAAAGTCAGTAGTTAAGAGCTTTCTGGGCTAACGCCGGTTTTATAAAGCTCTAACTACTGTGCTCTAAAGTACACTAACAACCCATAAACTACCTAGTACCCCTAAACCGAGGCCCCCACATCGCCGCCACTCTATAATAAAAAAATGTAACCCCTAATCTTCCACTCCGTACACTGCCGCCAACTACAGTTATCCCTATGTACCCCTAATCTGGCTGCCCCTAACACCGCCGACCCCTATATTAATATTTATTAACCCCTAATCTGCCGCCCCCAGCTATCTCTGACCCCTGCATATTATTATTAACCCCTAATCTGCCGTCCGCCACGCCGCCCCAGCTACATTATAGCTATGTACCCCTAATCTGCTGCCCCTACCACCGCCGACCCCTATATTATATTATTAACCCCTAATCTGCCCCCCTCAACGTCGCCTCCACCTGCCTACACTTATTAAACCCCTAATCTGCCGAGCGGACCGCACCGCTACTATAATAAAGTTATTAACCCCTAATCCGCCTCACTCCCGTCTCAATAACCCTATAATAAATAGTATTAACCCCTAATCTGCCCTCCCTAACATCACCGACACCTAACTTCAAGAATTAACCCCTAATCTGCTGATCGGGAGCTCACCGCTACTCTAATACATTTTTTAACCCCTAAAGCTAATTTTAACCCTAACACCCCCTAAATTAAATGTAATTTTATTCTAACAAAATAAATTAACTCTTATTAAATAAATTATTCCTATTTAAATCTAAATACTTACCTGTAAAATAAACCCTAATATAGCTACAACATAAATTATAATTATATTATAGCTATTTTAGGATTTATATTTATTTTACAGGCAACTTTGTATTTATTTTAACCAGGTACAATAGCTATTAAATAGTTAAGAACTATTTAATAGCTAAAATAGTTAAAATAATTACAAAATTACCTGTAAATAAATCCTAACCTAAGTTACAATTAAACCTAACACTACACTATCAATAAATTAATTAAATAAACTACCTACAATTATCTACAATTAAACCTAACACTTACACTAGCAATAAATAAATTAAATACAATTCCTACAAATAAATACAATTAAATAAACTAACTAAAGTACAAAAAATAAAAAATAAAAAAATATTTACAAACATTAGAAAAAAATTACAACAATTTTAAACTAATTACACCTACTCTAAAGCCCCCTAATAAAATAACAAAGCCCCCAAATAAAAAAATGCCTACCCTATTCTAAATTAAAAAAGTCAAAGCTCCTTTTACCTTACCAGCCCTGAACAGGGCCCTTTGCGGGGCATGCCCCAAAGAATTCAGCTCTTTGGCCTGTAAAAAAAAACATACAATACCCCCCCCCCAACATTACAACCCACCACCCACATACCCCTAATCTAACCCAAACCCCCTTAAATAAACCTAAAACTAAGCCCCTGAAGATCTTCCTACCTTGTCTTCACCTCCGCCGGGTATCACACCGTCCTGGCTCCAAAATCTTCATCCAAGCCCAAGCGGGGGCTAGACATCCATCATCCGGCGGCTGAAAAGGTCCAGAAGAGGCTCCAAAGTCTTCATCCTATCCGGGAAGAAGAGGCGATCCGGACCAGCTACCATCTTGATCCAAGCGGCATCTCTATCTTCATCCGATGAGACCGGCTCCATCTTGAAGACCTCCACCGCCGACCCATCTTCTTCTTCCGACGACTTCCCGACGAATATGGTTCCTTTAAGGGACGTCATCCAAGATGGCGTCCCTCGATTTCCGATTGCTGATAGGATTCTATCAGCCAATTGGAATAAAGTAGGAAAATTCCGATTGGCGATAGAATCCTATCAGCCAATCGAATTCGAGGGACGCCATCTTGGATGACGTCCCTTAAAGGAACCGTCATTCGTCGGAAGTCGTCGTGAAGATGGATGTTCCACGTCGGCGGGATGAACATGGATCCGGAAAGAAAGAAGATTGAAGATGCCGTTGATAGAAGACTTCAGCCGGATCATGGACCTCTTCAGCTCCCGCTTGATGAAGACTTCAGCCGGATCATGGACCTCTTCAGCTCCCGCTTGGATGAAGACTTCAGCCGGATCATGGACATCTTCAGCCCCCCGCTTGGGCTTGGATCAAGACATCGGAGGAGCTCTTCAGGATCGATCGGTGAACCCTGGTATGGTGAAGATAGGTAGGAATATCTTCAGGGGCTTAGTTTAAGTTTATTTAAGGGGGTTTGGGTTAGATTAGGGGTATGTGGGTGGTGGGGTTGTAATGTTGGGGGGGTATTGTATGTGTTTTTTTTACAGGCAAAAGAGCTGAATTCTTTGGGGCATGCCCCGCAAAGGGCCCTGTTCAGGGCTGTAAGGTAAAAGAGCTTTGAACTTTTGTAATTTAGAATAGGGTAGGGTATTTTTTATTTTGGGGGTCTTTGTTATTTATTAGGGGGCTTAGAGGTTGGTGTAATTAGTTTAAAATTGTTGTAATATTTTTCTGATGTTTGTAATATTTTTTTATTTTTTGTAACTTAGTTCTTTATATTATTTTTTGTACTTTAGTTAGTTTATTTCATTGTATTTATTTGTAGATATTGTATTTAATTTATGTATTGATTGTGTAGTGTTAGGTTTAATGTAGGTAATTGTAGTATTTTATTTAAATAATTTATTGATAGTGTAGTGTTAGGTTTTAATTGTAACTTAGTTAGGATTTATTTACAGGTAATTTTGTAATTATTTTAACATATTTTAGCTATTAAATAGTTCTTAACTATTTAATAGCTATTGTACCTGGTTAAAATAAATACAAAGTTAGCTGTAAAATAAATATAAATACTAAAATAGCTATAATATAAATATAATTTATATTGTAGCTATATTAGGATTTATTTTACAGGTAAGTAGTTAGGATTTAAATAGGAATAATTTATTTAATAAGAGTTAATTTTTTTCGTTAGATTTAAATTATATTTAACTTAGGGGGGTGTTAGTGTTAGGGTTAGACTGAGCTTTAGGGTTAATACATTTATTAGAATAGCGTGAGCCCAGTCGGCAGATTAGGGGTTAATGTTTGAAGTTTGGTGTCGGCGATGATAGGGAGGGCAGATTAGGGGTTAATACTATTTATTATAGGGTTAGTGAGGCGGATTAGGGGTTAATAACTTTAATTATAATAGCGGTGCGGTCCCCTCGGCAGATTAGGGGTTAATAAGTGTAGGCAGGTGGAGGCGACGTTGTGGGGGCAGATTAGGGGTTAATAAATATAATATAGGGGTCGGCGGTGTTAGGGGCAGCAGATTAGGGGTACATAGGGATAACGTAAGTAGCGCGGTTTTTACGGAGCAGCAGATTAGGGGTTAATAATAATATGCAGGGGTCAAGCGATAGCGGGGGCGCAGAATAGGGGTTTAAAAGTGTAAGGTTAGGGGTGTTTAGACTCGGGGTACATGTTAGAGTGTTAGGGGTGCAGACGTAGGAAGTGTTTTCGCCATAGCAAACAATGAGGCTGCGTTAGGAGCTGAACGCGGCTTTTTGCAGGTGTTAGGTTTTTTTTCAGCTCAAACAGCCCCATTGTTTTCTATGGGGGAATCATGCATGAGCACGTTTTTTAAGCTGGCTGCGTCCGTAAGCACCGCTGGTATTGAGAGTTGAAGTTGCGTTAAATATGCTCTACGCTCCTTTTTTGGAGCCTAACGCAGCCATTGTGAACTCTCAATACCAGCGGTATTTAAAAGGTGCGGCCAGAAAAAAGCCAGCGTTAGCTACGCACCCCTTTGGCCGCAGAACTCTAAATCTAGGCGTTAGTAATTTGAAACCAGCTAATGTTTTATAGCCAATCAGAAAACAGTTTAAGTAAGGGAAAAGTTAACTACTAATTTCCTTTACTAATGCTAACATTTGACTGACATAGCACTTCTGTCAACAATTAATGCAAGTATTGTTGAAGTAAATTCACATAACTGATATTATGTGAAGCCATTTAAACCATTGAGAAATAGAATATCCCTGCTTACAAAAAAAAGTAAAAAAAAACAAAACAAAAAAAAACCCATGCCAAAGTTCTTAGTAAAATAAAGACGTGATACATTTTGGCTAAACAGTTTTAGAACATATTATTAAAGGGACACTAAACCCAATTTTTTTCTTTAAAGATTCAGATATAACATGCCATTTTAAGCAACTTTCTAATTTACTTCTATTGTCAAATTTTCTTTGTTCTCTTGCTATCTTTATTTAAAAAGCAGGAATGTAAAGCTAAGAGCCGGCCCATTTTTGATTGAGAACCTGGGTTATGCATGCTTATTGGTTTGCTAACTGTATCCACCTATAAGCAAGCACTATCCATGGTGCTGAATCTAAAATGGGCCGGCTACTAAGCTTTAAATTCCTACTTTTAAAATAAAGCTAGCAAGAGAACGAATAAAAATTGATCTGGTAGGAGTAGATTAGAAATGTGCTTAAAATTGCATGCTCTATCTGAATCCTTAAAGAAACCATTTGGATTTAGTGTCCCTTTAACAGTGTAAGTATACAAAAAAAAAGTCTGTAAGGATTTTGCATTGGCTCATCTACTAATCTGGAAAAGTAATATATGATTATGTGGGAGTGCAGTTTTGTGCTGAGAGAGAAGGCCTTTGTCCATAACATACATTCCTTCCACAACATACCGTTCTTCCAAAAGTATTTAAAGCTATTGACAAGGACAGTGGTCCCTTCCGTGAACTAATATTAGATGCAATGTCTAATAACATGCAAGGCCCTTCTAGTAACATAGTAATAATAACAACATAATGATGTTCTCTCTTTCACATTGCTGTATTGGCAAATTTAATTTCAAAGGACACAGAGCAATGAATTTCCAAAAATTCTACTAAAACATAGAAATATAGAATTTGATGGTGGATAAGAACTAAAAGGACCCATCAAGTCTGCCCATATTACATGTTACTGTTTGCTTAGGATAGCCCTATGCATGTCCCAGATATTTGTTTTTAATTATTTTTACAGTCCCTGTGTTTACCACCTAATTTGGAAGGATATTCCATGAATCCATCACCCTTTCTGTAAAAAAAAATGCTTACTGAAATTTTTCCTGAATCTGCTACCCTCTAACTTAAAGGGACACAAAACCCACATTTTTTTCTTTCTTGATTCAGATAGAGCACGCAATCTTAAGCAATTTTCTAATTTACTCCATTATCAATTTTCCTTCGTTCTCTTGCTATCTTTATTTGATAAAACAGAAATGTAAGTTTTGGAACCAGCCCATTTTTGTTCAGCACCTGGGTAGCACTTGCTGATTGCTGGCTACATTTAACCACCATCAGCAAGTTTCTACCCAGGTGTTGAACCTAAAATGGGCCTTTACACTCCTGCTTTTCAAGGAAAGAAAGCAAGAAAATGAAAAAAAAATATAATAGGAGTAAATTAGAAAGCTTAAAATTGCATGCTTTATCTGAATCATGAAAGAAAAGATTTGGGTTTTTGTGTCCCTTTAAGATTATGACCCCTTGTTTTGGCTTTTTAATTTTTATTTCTTTGGGTGGAAAATGCTTTAGGCTACCACTTTATTAAGTTCCTTCTTATATCTGGAGGTTTCTATCATGTGACCTCTTTCCCTTCTCGCCTCTAAATTGTACACATTAAGATCAAAGAGTCTTTCTTTGTATGTTTTATATTTTAGACCATGTACGATTTAGTAGCCCTCCTTGGATAGTTTTCTAGTTTATTTTTATACTTCTGGAGATGTGGTCTCCAAAACTGTACACAATATTCCAGATGAGGTCTTACTAGCGATCTGCAAAGTGGCATAAGGATCTTGTTATTTTCTGCTACTAATACCTCTCAAAATTGCAAACAAGTATCTGACTAGTCTTACTGGCTGCACTGCTGCATTACTAAATAGTTATTTTTGACATTGTGCAATTTTTGTTTATTTTAAATGCATGCATAATTTCAGAGATACCTGTTCAAAGCCTTTAAAGTTCATTGTGAAAATCTGTCTTTATTGTTTAACCTTTTGATCTTTTGTTCAAAAAGTACACAAAAATACTCTCATGGATATCAAACAATTGCAAACACAACACAGCAGGTTTATCAAAAAATAAATAAAAAATATTTGTTAAATATATGTGTGCCACAATTATTGGCACTCTTTTGTACTACCACTCTTTGACAAGATAACAGCTCTGAGTCTTCTCCTATAATGCCTGATGAGGTGGGAGAATACATGTAAAGGGAATCTATGACCATTCCTCATACAGAATCCTTTCCAGATCCTACAGATTTCGAGGTTGACGCTGTTGGATTCTCCTCTTCAGTTCACCACACAAGTTTTCTATAGGATTCATGTCAGGGGACTGGGGTGGTCTTGATTTTGTGGGTGAGTAAACCATTTCTGTGTTGATTTTAATGTTTGTTTTGGATCATTGTCCTGATGGAAGCTCCAACCACGGACCATTTTAAGTTTTGTGGCTGAAGCAGTCAGAGTCCATGATGCCATGTATCCCAACAAAATGTCCAGGTCCTCTGGCAGAAAAACTGCAGCAAAACATTAAAGAACCACTACCATATTTAACCGTAGGCATGAGGTACTTTTCCATATAGCTACCTCTCCTGTATGCACCAAACCCACCTCTGGTGTTTATAGACAAAAAGTTCTACTTTGGTTTGGTTTGAGAGCAGAGTATTTTCGTGTGTTTTTGAACAAAAGATCAAAAGGTTTAACAATATAAGGCAATTTTTCATAGCATTCTTTGCTCATATTTACCAAGGGTGCCAATATTAGTGGAGGGCACTGTAGCTGCTGGAAAAGATAAGACCATCTGGCAGTTTACAAAGCTGTAGGATTTTTTTATTTTCATTTTAGATTCCCAAAATGCTTGGCAGAGAATGGTTATTTTGGTTCGCATTAAAGTTAATGGGCCAAAAAACTATATATATATATATATATATATATATATATATATATATATATATATATATATATATATATTTATATATATATATATTATATTTCATTAAGATTATGGGGGGAGATAAAAAACTGAAATTAAAATCCTCCATGTCTCAAAATTAAATCAATGTAAATATTTGCATAGGAACGAACATCTAGGCCTGATTCCCTGCTTGCTTTTTCCCAGAAATACTTCATATACAATGTTACCAATGCACAAAGAGAATCTGAGGAAGATATGCAAATTAGATATGCAAATTCTCAGTTTTTTGCTTCAAGTACTGTTTTAACACAGCGATCCTTTTAACTTTAATTGCAGGCAAACCAGAAATCACTCACTAGACAGCCTGTTTCATTCTTTTTCGTTCTTTTCAGTTTTTATCTCCCACCATAATTTTAATGAATTTTGGTTTAACCTTGAAAGTAGCTTTACCAATGCAGCAACCAGAAATCTATCTCTACTGATGAGTTCCAAAAAGAACGAAACAGTCCTGTCTAGTGAGTGATTTCTGGTTTGCTGCAATAATCCTGTTAAAAGGATCGCTGTGTTAAAACAGTTCTTGAAGAAAAAAAAATGAGAATTTCCATATCTAATTTGCATATCTTACCCAGAATTCTCTTGTCCATTGGTAACATTGTATATGAAGTATTTCTGGGAAAAAGCAAGCAGGGAATCTTGCCTAGATGTGCTAATTTCCTATGCAAATATTTACATTGGATTTAATTTTGAAACATGAAGGATTTTAATTTCAGTTTTTTATCTCCCCCCCATTATTTTAATAAATTTTGGTTTACCCTTGAAAGTAGCTTTACCAATGCAGCAACCAGAAATCTATCTCCTACTGATGAGTTCCAAAAAGAACGAAACAGGCTGTCTAGTGAGTGATTTCTGGTTTGCTGTAATAATCCTGTTAAAAGGATTGCTGTGTTAAAACAGTACTTGAGCAAAAAAAACTGAGAATTGTTAATCTAATTTGCATATCTTACCCAGAATTCTCTTGTGCATTGGTAACATTGTATATGAAGTATTTCTGGGAAAAAGCAAGCAGGGATCTTGCCTAGAGGTGCTAATTTCCTATGCAAATATTTACATTGATTTACATATATACAGTATATATATATATATATATATATTATATATATATATATATATATACATATACATATACATTTTACACATTTTACATTGAGCTTATTAATTGCTTTCAGCTCAACAACAATCAAAGGACAACATTTTTTGGACCACTTAAAAGTATCATTTTTAAACATTAGAAACCATTTAAAAGAGGGCTACTAAAATGCTACATGGCTTAGGAAATAAAACATAATATGTAAAGCTCAGAGGAGAAAGAGAGGCGATACTGCTGCCTCACCTAACCAGCAGCACCCCCATCCCCCTTGAATGTAGCTCTCCAACTCCTGCCTGCTGTGGCCCACCATGAAATCTGGTAGGACAATTCAGCCTATACCATAAATGTAAATCACAGGAGACAGATGCAAAGATGGGTAAAGCTTATTAATGTAAACAAAACAAAATTTTCTTTACATTGTATAATTTCTGGTCTTGCAATTGCATTATATCTTTGAAGTCTGAGACGAGAATATTTAATATGCTTTGTATCCAGCCAGTGTTTAGAGTATTATATCAGAATATACATGTTATATATTTATATTATATATATGGTAAACGCTAAAAAAAAATGCAATAGTTCATCTTTTTCTAATCTTAATCTTAACACTGAAAACATTAGATTAATATAATTTAATTGTTATTTATTCCAAATTAGTATTTTCCTCTAAATAACTATTTTAATCACTCTGTCAGTGCCCCTAAAACACAAAGCAATGTCACAAAATATTCATAAAATAGTTTTCATATATTGCCATCAATTATAAAATGTTACATTTACAAAAAGTACTAAGTATTTCAAAGTATTTTTTTTTAAGTTGAAATAATGAACATAAATCTGTGAACCTAAAGAGTTATAATCAATAATACAAATAAAACTATTTATAGGTATTTTTGTACCGTAAGTTTTTTTTCTGTATTGTGCTCTGCATTTCTGTTAGGGATTTGCATATACATAAACTGCAAAAGTGAGAGCAGTTTTATTTTCTTTAAGTTTAATTTTACATTTATTAATTTATTGGATGTTGTTATATATTACAGATAGACATTTTAGTGAAATCCCCCAAAATATAATTGTAAAATAACATTTATTATATAAATATATAGCTTTTCTATTAAGGAAACTATTAATGGAAGTTTGCCTATCAAACACACAGTACTGACAATTTGAGCCAAAACTGAAAGAAATTAAAATACAGCCAAAGCTACAAAAACAAAGATATATTTATAGCCATCACTAAATAATAAAAGTAAATGAGTATTTGGAGACACATTAAAGTTCTTCCTTTGCATAAAAGTAACAGGAGATAAAAAAAAAGTTAAATTCAAAAGCAAAATTCTGGGTAAAAAGTCAAGAATAGAAATTGTATTGTTTTTATATTAACATCTTCAGTCCTGATGCCATAACATTCCATGACCTTGTACTAACTGGCAGTCTTCAAGTGTGAGACCGTGGACTTCATGCAAGATGATTTGAATCTCTGAGCCTTTCCATATGTATAAATTGTGTGAAAACAACTACAAGATTAAGAAATATTTTTTTTCACACACTGGAACATTTGAAAAAGAAAATATACTGCTTTAATTAATGATTTAAGGAACAGCTTAAAGAATTTAAGGAAATATAATAACATAAACAAAATTGAGAGCCCATGTAAAACATATGTAGAAATAATTGAAAAAACCCCCCCACAGTTTATGTTCTAAATGTTTCTGGGGTTTGGCTAATTGACGGATCCAACATTTTTGTTTATGTAGAAACTACATTTTTAGTGAACACTGCTATTGTAGCTCACTATGACCATCTGTTTCTGGACCAAGTTGCATTAACACTGGTACTTATCTTAACTATGTATCAGTATTATAGCACCTAAAAACAATTGAAACCACTGTTAAAAAGAAGCCTAAATGCATTCCTTCCAGTAACAACTAGTCCTAACCATAACTCCTGACCTGCCACAAGAGTTAACCCTAACCATAATTCTCAGGCAACTAGACCTAGCCATGACACCCGAGCCTCATTTCAAGTTAACCCTAATTGGACCTTTACAAATGCAAATACTACTAAATACAATCCCCAGAGCAACTAAATCCTTATCACAACCACCCTACTCAAGATAATACTAGCCATAACCTTTCCTAAAACAACAAGTCCAACACAACCAAACAAGCACAGTTGTGCCTAACTTCAATCCACAGATCCCCCAAGTTAACCCTGACCCACAACACCTCCCAAGGGCAACTAGGTCTATCTACGGCCTCCTCAATCCCACACTGTAAGTTAAATCTATTGTTAAGGCCTAGTCACTAGGGGTACAATAAGGGTTATTGTGTAATAATAATAATAATAATAATAATAATAATACTGTAAGATCCATCCCTTAAAGTTGTAACCTAATTGTAAATGCAACAATTACCCTGAAAAGTATCATGAAGCAACATTTAAATAGCTTTCTGTTTAGCTCAATATTATTAAAATATTGACATCAATAAGTGTCTACTGTTTGGGGTGGTGACCTTTCTAGGTCAAGTTCTACAGCATACATATGTCATTTGAAAGCCAAGGGGATACCAATATAAGGTATTTATCAGAGTCACAGCTTCTAATATGTTCTAATACTTTTACAGAATTATCAACCAAGCACTGTGCTGCTTTCAATTGTCTGGGCAAAATGAATAAATCTATCAGACTGAGATCTGCAGACTGCTTGCTTTCCTGTATAATTACTAATTCTTCAAATATCCTATTTTAAAAATACATTATATAAACCACAGACCTTTACTTTGTTTTAATTATACACTTTAAAGAGTAAAAAAAGGGAAAGCGCCTTGGAATGTCATTTAGTACAAACACTTTGTTAGTGTGTTTTTGTGGTATTACATCACTCCTTAAAAAAAAATTGCTCAATATGATGCTCAGTGATACTGTCCAATTATAACTAATTGGTTTACTTTGATGGGATATTTTTGATTATTCATAATGTCCAAATGTCAGTTATTAGTGAGACATATACCTCGGATGCAAATAGATAACCCCCATCCAGACTATTTACCCAGGAAGTACACTCACCTTTAAATAAAAGCATTCAATAATGCTGCCAAGAACCTCCTGCCTCTCACTATGGTAAAGAACTCAAGTAAACAATAACGAGGGGAGGAAGTAGAAAGCCAGCAATTGCTCATCACCACTTTACAAGTTAGAAAAGACTGCTCACTAACTATTTGCCTACAAAGCCACTCCTATCTCTGCGAAAAAAGGTCAAGGAGAGAAGAACCCTTCTACTCAGAATGCATCTCCCAAAGGTCAAGACCCCTGAAGACCAAATCTCTGAGGAGTTATTTGTCTACTTTAAAAAAAAAAAAAAAAAAAAGATTAAGGGCTTTTTGAGACCTGAAGAAAAACATTATTGCTTGCTAATTTCCACAAACAAAAACACATGAAAATGCTATTGGAATTACAAGTTCATGTATGAAGTGTGTGGGTATGTATATATATGTATGTGTTTGATTGTATGTGGTGTGCATGTATGTATGTATGTATATATGTGTATGCATGTATGTATATATGTGTATGTATGTATAATATGTGTATGTGTGTGTTTGTGTATATGTTATGTATGTATATATGTGTATGTATGTACAGTTGAATGCAAAAGTTTAGGCAACCCCTGACAATTTCCATGGATTTTCATTTATAAATAATTGGGTGTTTTAGATCAGCAATTTCATTTTGATCTATCAAATAACTGAAGGACACAGTAATATTTCAGTAGTGAAATGAGGTTTATTGGATTAACAGAAAATGTGCAAATATCATCCAAATGAAATTAGACAGGTGCATAAATTTGGGAACCCTTGTCATTTTGTTGATTTGAATACCTGTAACTACCAAGCACTGATTAATTGGGAAAACACAATTGGTTTGGTGAGCCCATTAAGCCTTAACTCATAGACAGATGCATCCAATCATGAGAAAAGTATTTAAGGTGGCCAATTGCAAGTTGTTGTTCTCTTTGACTCTCCTCTGAAGAGTGGGCAACATGGCGGCCTCAAAACAACTCTCAAATTACTGAAAACAAAGATTGTTCAACATTATTGTTTAGGGGAAGGCTACAGAAAGCTATCGCAGAGATTTAGAAGCTGTCAGTGTCCACTGTGAGGAGCACAGTGAGGAAATGGAAGAACCACAGGCACAGTTCTTGTTAAGGCCAGAAGTGGTAGTCCAAGTAAAATATTGGAGAGGCAAAGGCAAAGGATGGTGAGAACAGTCAAAAACAGCCCGACAGACCACCTCCAAAGATCTTTAACATCATAATGCTGCAGATGGTGTCACTGTGCATCGTCAAACAATTCAGTACACTTGCACAATGAGAAGCTGTATGGGAGAGTGATGCGGAAAAAGGCTTTTCTGCACACATGCCACAAACAGTCACTTAAGTTATGCAAACATAAATTTGGACAAGCTAGCTTCATTTTGGAAGAAGATGCTGTGGGACTGATGAAACAAAGATTGAGTTATTTGGATCATAACAAGGGGTGTTATGCATGACAGCAAAGGAACACCCGCGTTCCATGACAAACACTTGCTACCCACAGTAAAATTTGGTGGATGTTCCATCAAGCTGTGGGGCTGTGTGGCCAGTTGCAGTACTGGGGAATATTGTTAAAGTTGAGGGTCAACCCAAAACACTGCTTAAAATCTACTCTGGAATTTATGCAGAGGAACAAGTACAATGTTCTGGAATGGCCATCCCAGTCCCCAGACCTGAATATCATTAGAAATCTGTAGGGTGATTTGTAGCGGACTGTCCATGCTCGGCAACCATCAAACCTAACTAAACTGGAGATTTTTGCAAGGAAGAATGGTCCAAAATACCTTCATCCAGAATCCAGACACCTCGTCACAGGCTATAGGAAGCATCTAGAGGCTGTTATTTCTGCTAAAGGAGACTCTAACTAAATATTGATGCAATATTTATGTTGGGGTGGCCAAATTTATGCACCTGTCTAATTTCGTTTGGGATGCATATTGCACATTTTCCTGTTAATCCAATAAACCTCATTTCACTACTGAAATATTACTGTGTCCTTCAGTTTATTTCATTGATCAAATGAAATTGCTGATCCAAAACACCCAATTATTTTATAAATGAAAATCATGGAAATTGTGAGGGTGCCTAAACTTTTGCATACAACTTTATATGTGTATGTGTGTGTTTGTGTGTATGTATGTATATATGTGTATGTGTTGTGTTTGTGTGTATGTGTGTGCATGTATGTATGTGTGTGTATGAATATATATGTGTGTATGTATATATGTGTATGTGTGTACGTATGTGTGTGTATGTATGTGTATGTATATATGTGTGTGCATTTATGAATGTGTGAAGTGTTTTATCTTTAAGTTTAATTTAAATAGTATAGTACAGAACGACATGAAGAACTTTACTTCTTGAGCACCATTAGCTTAGTGCACTGTCAGTTTACTACTTGAGCAATATCCTATATGAATTTTACTGCATGCCCCCATACAAGTCCCCCATACAAGTCTATGTATTTAATATTTAACATGCTGATGTTAGTGCATCCTAGACTATTATCTCAAGAAGTGAACTCTTATAATATCAGCACAAAAATAGGACCTCCATTGATTGTGCTTGAAGTGATGTTAAAGCTAAGTTATATATAATGTTTAAGTTATGCATAAATGAAACAACTTTGCAATATATTTTCCATTATTATTTTTGTCCCATTTTCATGTAATTTGTCTTTGGGGGGGAAATCAGAATGCAACCCTGTGACTTATTAAGGCTAACTCTGTTACACATCTGTCCCTAATTGGATTTAGAAGATAACGACAGTGAAACAATTTACTTTATACTAACTTTATGACAGTGACTATCCTTGCTGTCTGTGACTTAAACCTAGATTAGGCCTTCCAAATAAGGCAAATGTGGGGTTGAGTGAAGACTTGGCTGATATGTTATTCTAGTAACAGCACAACAAAAAGGCTTACAAAAAGGTCGGGGGTGGGCTAGATTAGGGGTGTTTAGACTCAGGGGTTATGTTAGGGTGTTAGGGGTAAAACATAAATTTTCTTTCCCCATAGGAATCAATGGGACTGACTTACGGAGCTTTATAGCTCCTTTATTGCAGGGCGGTATTTGTGTGCGGTATGGGAGCTCAACGCAACCATATGCCACTAACGCAGGTTTTTGGAAAACCTGTAATAGCAGCGCTATTAAAGCTGAGGGGTGGAATTAACTTGCAAGTTATTACAAAGCCAGCCTTAACGCAAAACTCATAATCTGGCTGACAGTTTTTTCTCGCCAACTAAAAGGTGGCAAGCTTTTCTCAAAACAATATGAGCACTTATAACCCCAAGAGAAAAACAAATGCATACTAAAATATAGGCCAATGTAAGTTGCTATAACGCAGAAAGCAGCATCATGCTAGTTATATTGCTGCAGGATTTAAATTTTAAAGTGCTCCCCCCTGCTCCCTGCTAATTTCGCACTAAGGAGCGAAGTTTCCCTAACTAGAGAGCCTTCATTACTTTAATAGGAGCCATCTCTCCACTCGCAGGGACTGCCCCTTTTTTACAATCATTGCACCGGGGCAGCCCTGCAGAGTCAGCAAGAAAAAGTAAATTTGAGCTGGCAAAGATTATATCATCGAGCCCTATGTGTTTGGTATTCGTTTAGTTTTAAACAAAATGAATACTGAATATTTGTAGAACATTTACGTTCATTTTCGTTAAACAAATGTAAATGTTCCAAAGCTACAGGTGAAAAAGTAGCTTTATACTTACTTTAAGTGATCTGGAGAACTGCTCTAACCTGGCACTCTGTCTCACAGAGCTCCGGGCGCGCTAAGAGGCTTAGCGCCGCGGCTCCCAAGGACCTTCAAATGCACATCTCTATTTAAGAGCTCATAATAATAACTTCAAATTATCAATGTCTAGCAAACCATTTTATTATTTTGCTTGACTTTATCCAGGCAAATACTTTTTGGTAAAATAGTATTTTTTTTAACTATTTATATCGTTGAATAAATAAACAGCAGATTACAATTCTACTTTATCCTGTTGCTTTCATTTTCATAAATTTAATGTAGTGACATTATAATATGACCTTTAAAATCTGAACTTAAAATCCTTTAAAATTAATTTTTTTAAACAAAGTTAAAATGTTCAAGTATCTTTTTTATGCCTGGAAGCAACTCCTGCTTAACGTTTTAATGCTGTGTTCTGCTTTGAACAATATCCAGCATTTAAACAAGTTATCCAGAGTAATCGTCTACAACCATATAGTACAATAAAAGTAAGCAGATAAATCTTGGCTTAGTTTAGTAACTTTCCATTCATCTGATGTTTGACAAAACATTATCATAATATTATGACTGTAATATCAATATTCAAAAATAAAAACAATCTAATATAATTTTCTGTGGACTGCACTTGCAATAAAATTCAGCACGGAATGCTGCTATCTGAATTCCGGGAATATCTCTCCCTTCTTAAAGATAAGATTTTCACAGTCACAGCAGCTGGATTAACCTCAATGACATTTGTACCGCTTTTTTGTAATAAATCTGTTAATAAGGGACATAGTTAAAGGGGCATGGAAGAACATGAATAAAATAAAAAAACTTAACAGTTTTTCAGTTATTAACTTGTGCACAGTCTCCTACTGAAAATGAACAAGACTCCATAGTATATACTGTACATATGAGTCTGTGAATGAATGTTGTTACATGATATAGGGGGCATGCCTCCCTCTTTTGTTTGAGTGGTCACCTGCACCCCCCCACTAGGATAAAGATTATCATAGTTAAAAAATGGTGATCACTACTAGAAACAAAGTGATTTCTAGTGTGTGTGTGGGGGGGGGGGGGAGTACTCCAGAGCCCTATCTTCCCTTCTGATTTAATTAGAAGGCTATGAGACATCTTATGTGAAAGAGCAAATTCCCTCTTTCAAATATAGGGTCACAGCCCTCTCATTTTCAGGGGATCACTAGGTAATTAAGATCACCATTACCAAGTGCACACACCTACTGTATTTAAGGAGAGGAAGGGGGAACTTTTAGATCCCCCCCCCTACAAACAACAGAAAGGTGTGAGACCCCCCAGTTTAAAAGAAGGGAACTCCTTTTTCCACTGGGGTCTCTTACCCCTGTGATTAGTAGGTGATTGCCATTTTTTATATAAATGATAAAGCAGTCTAATCCTCCATTATATCATATACCCTTTTACAAGAGAAGAGACATGCAACAGTGACTTCTTTAAGCTACTATGTGTTGCAAATTGCACATACGCAATGACCAGCACTTCAAATAGATCCTTACTTGATAATAGGTAAATAGACTGCTGCTTATCTTAAGCTCCAATTTCAATACATTACTCAAACCTTGAACACCCGGGAATTTTCAAAAGCGGCTGTTGATAACTCTCTGCAGACCTCTATACTAACTTTTGCCAGCCATAATACATACATAAACTTGAGACCCCTTATTTAAAAGCATCAATCCTGCTCTTTCAAATTAGTGGTCCTGAGTCTGACCTCTGCCAACAGATTGTCATAACAATGACAGATTCTCCTCAACATTGGGTTCTATTTTGGGGGTTCTGGCCTTTATTATTCCATCTTCATAATATGATATCATAAGACCTAGCATTTGGAAGAGTGAGGTTTTAGATAAGGGGTTTTCCTTCCTTATAGCTATGATGTCATTGCTACAGTAAGACTGATATCCTGCCACACCTCCTGTGAAATCAAAATAGTGTGTCATTTTAAATGTATGTAATATTAGTATGGTTAGTTATTATGTACCTACTAAAATGACAAAAATAATAAATATTCTATTTTCTGAGTTTAATTGTTGATTTTAATTGAACAATAAAAGTATAAAATCATAAATTTTGCTGTTGTAGGAAGATGAACTGATGCTAAATGGGTGACAAAAAATTGTGTTTTAATATTTAGAAAATAATGATTCCCATGCTGTTATTTATGTGCACCATAGAAAATGTAACAAAATGTTTTTTGTTTTTTAACAGACTTCTCTGTTCAGAGAAGCCTACCACCCAACTAAATAATTCACTTGCCTAACATTTCCCTCAACTAACTCTGTATTAACATTTTTCTCAATATTGCAGTCCTTACCTCCTGTTTCTCAACCTCCTACCCTTCTAGATTGTAAGATCCCACGGGAATAAGGCCCTCAATTCTCCTGTATGTGTTGTAAATTTTGTCCTGTCTCTTACAAGTCTTGTACTGTTTTATTTAAATGAATTGTATCCATGGACAGCACTGCGGAATATATTGGTGCTTCATAAATAAAGTATAATATAATAATATATTACGATTACGATTTTTCAGCAAACTAAAGATATTTTCTAAAAATGCTTAGTCTGCTGAAAAAAAATAAGGTATAATTTGTGTGAGTACTTTAATAAAAATGCATAAATAAATATTGGTAACTAGCCATAGAACAAGCTATTATGCTATTGTTCGTTCTCAGGTTGAGCGCTTCTCTCTTATTATTTATGCAAATAATGACACTTGTGTGATGTGGGAATCCAGACGTGGACGCGTTGCTCAGTGTGCCTAGAGGGATATGGCTGCACCTCACTGACAAGGCCCACAATAGGCCGAAATGTACGTCTGGGGTTTTGCTGTTTCTCTCGTTCAGAGAGGGATTGCCTGGTATTTTTCGGTGCTGGACTGTACTGTTAAGTCAGGATCAGACTGATATGCTTCAGGAAAGTTCTTCTCTGTGAAAGGCACATGTTGAGCAAAAAGAGGCTGCTTCTTGAGTGGTAAGTAGCCATAGAACAAGCTATTATGCTATTGTCGTTCTCAGGTTGAGCGCTTCTCTTTTTTTTTATACTTTAATAAAAATGTTATATAAATTCATTGAAGACCAAACACCTAAAACCACCTCTAGCAAAGGGGTGTGAAAATGGCTCAGCAAGAAAAGGCTTAATATTTGTAAGAAAAAAACATGTATTGTTTATTTGAAATGTTATTGCATTTTCTTTTATTATGCAATTCCACAATGGCTATTAAAGTGAAAGTCAACCCTAGCATTTGTGAAACGCTGGGATTTACTATTGAAACCGACTTGGCGCCCTTGGGAGCCGGATTTACCACACAGCTATTGGCTAAGAGGTGGAAACTTCACCTCTTAGCAAAACAGCGATCTGCCGTGGGCTGCCTAAGCAGCTCAGAGCACCGATCGCATAAAACAAATAAAGGAGCTTTCTGCATGAAGTATGTTATACTTCATAAATAAAAATAGTCTACTTTATTTGTTTCAGTAGTCACTCCTAGCGTTTCACAAACGCTAGGGTTGACTTTCACTTTAACTGTGTTTTGTTGCTTCAACCCAACAAAATGCTTTCATATTTATTTAGAGCTTCAATACCTTTAACCAAACCTGCTAAGCAAGTATGAAATAGTTTCACTTTCTGATTTATTTTTTATAATGCTATTATCCCCCACCGAAAAATGTGTAAATGAAAAAGGACCTAATGTTTTAGGGCAGTTCAGGAACATATCCTTTAAAAGTCACTTAAATATGAATCGTATCTCCTCTGCTACAGATATATGACTTAATGCACTGATCAAACAATCACTGTGTAGGTGGGTCACTGTTCGGATTCCTGCATGGTCAAATTATAAACCGTCCTCACTTAATTGGAGTAAACAAACATCGTTTTGGGCATGCTCCCCCAATCTGTCAGCTCTACTCTGTGTGTAAGTGAGAAATAGAATTCACGGGATTTTCAGAAAGTTGTTGAATAGGTAGAATGTGGGACAGAAGATGATTTGTTTTTTTCAGGCATATTTGTTTATCACTTTGATTTACATTTAAACCCATATTAACCAATCAGTGCATTATATAATACATCTCATGTTTCAAGATTAACCAATCTGCAAGGTTTCACTGAATCTGCAATATTGCAACAGTTTCATTAAACATTAGATTGCAACAATTATAAAAAAAAATTCACTACTTTTATGTACAAATAATCCTTTTGCTAACTTATAAGCAGTATCCCATCCTTCACTAAAATGGGAAACTACTTACATATTTATTCATATGAGCAAATCGTATCCAACTAGTGTCATATTCATATCAATCAATCATATTATTAAAAAAGAGTGTGTTACCCATTTGAGAATGGGGAGAATATCTACATCAAATCCCTTCCTATATAATTACATGAAGTTATAAGCATAGTATATTATGCCAATTTATCTAGTTAGTAGGTGTCCTACATGCTGACTGACTTTGAGCCTTGTTCTAAACCAGTACGGAACACCATATAACATAGTGTTGTGGACCCAATCTATACTAAAGAAAAGGGAGTCACACTGTTCAATCATAGTAAGGGGGTAGTAATGTCATGGATCATGGTCTGAATCTGGCCATGTACTACATTAGTTCCTACTACTAAATTCCCTTTGGATTGAAATAGGGTGATTAATAAAAAATCACTTTAAATAGTAATATACCGTGCTAAATATAAAAGTGATGGTATTATCACTATATATACAGTGATTTTTGTTCCGTACTTGTTTAAGACAAGGCTTTGAAGTCAGTCAGTATTTAGGACACCTACTAACTAGTATATATTGGCTTAATGTACTATGCAATATAACTTCATGTGAAAAGAGAAAAGTAGGAGAAGTGAAACACAGGATCTATGTGCAGAGTTAAAACAAATTTATTAAAAGCCCCAAACGCATACGGTGGCTAGAAAAATAAAGTTCCAGAAAGAAGCAAATGAGCCCTGTTCATATAAAATTGATCAATCATTTATTAGATAGGTAAAACTACATCTCATAAAGCATCCAGAGACAGGAAAAAAAAGAACATCAGCATGTATGAACACAGTCTCAGCGGTACAACCTTCGCCATAATCATAGACCAAATGTGTCTTAAGATGCAATACAAATTTCAAGGGGGCAAGAACCCCTGTAATAGGTTTCATTAAAAACACACATACGGTGGCTACTCACAAGATATATTACAAAAACAAGCTCATTAATAATTATCCAGAGTCGAAAGAGTGATTGCATGTGCAGGATCACTTACAAACGGCTTCCCGAGTCTCAGGATATTTCAAATGTTCCAAGTAATACAGTCCTGATCGGTGAAAGGTACCGCACAGCCAGCTCCAACAGGTGAATTCAATCTGTGTAAATACGGCCAGTCTGTTAAGCGGTAAAGTCCCACACTGAATCCCCAGCTGCACCAACACCGCGAAATCTAGTGGACTCCAGTGATGGCACAGCTTTTTGTGAGTGCTATTTAGCACCCAGGGGCTGGCATGTTGCTGGGTCAGGGATGTGAACCTGGTCCGGTTTTGAGTGCAGTCCCCTTTCTGTGTTTTACCACATCAAATAACACTAGAGCTATATCTTCGTAGAAGGGGGAGAGAATATTTATAAGTATTCATGATGTCAGTTATGTTATATATATTTAGGATGCCTCTGTGTGCAAAATTCACAGTATGTTGGCTGACCAACATGTAATTTTTCACAGTTTATATCTCTCCAATGGTACTCTAACCTTCTTTTCCACAAATTATTCCAGTATTGCATTGTAGAAGCAGTTAATTGCTTACAGTTGTTTTGTGTTTAGCATGATTTGCCATACCACATCGTTACACTTTTGCTAAAATGTTTGCTAAGGTATATGTTTGAGGTCAGTCATTTTACATATAATCCTGTTTAGATTATAATTAGTGGAGCATGGAGCCAGAAACAAGGTTAATAATGCTCACTCACTATAGATATATTATTTCTTATGTACCACTAGCTTACTATATCTATCTCCAATAGTGTAAACCCAGGTGAGTCTTCCTGCAATACAGAGCTAACTATTTTGGCCCATTCTAAGTAACTATTACTTTTGGTTCAGTTTTAGCACATGGCCATTATAAGGGTTAGTTGTAGTCAAGAATATCATGGAATTGACAAATATCTATGATGTCTATAGTTCCCAGGATTTAATCTGTTTAAGGGAGAGAGAATATTTATATGTATATATATTATGGGTGTTTGACTTTCTCAGTTTATGCTCAGGATACCTACGCACACTCCATACATTTTGTGTTTGGCTGTCCAACATGTCCTTTATCAAAGTTTATCCCTCTAATGTGGCTGGGCTAGTATGTTATTTGACAATAAAAAATAAAAGAACTGGCGCTGTGGAAAACAGCTAGGATTTATACTACTGTATATTTAAGAACAAAATATCTCACAACATAAAACCTCTATAGGTTATGTAGGGTAGATGATATAGTACTAAGTATTTACAGCACCCAAAGGATATTTATCTCAAAACATAGAGCTTATATAGAAAATGTAGGTGGATGGTGTGAAATACTAAGTATACAAATGTTTACAGTATAATTGATAGATAATGTCAAATAATAAGTAGATGTGGATAAAATCAACAATAATATTTATTCTAAATACACTAAAATATTTAAGCAAATTGATACCTTAAATAGCAAAGTTCATAAAAAGATAGGGACGTCTCCCTAGTTAAAAGAATACAGTAACAGCTGATCCAACCATATAAAACTGTTCTGAAATGCCGACAATTTATTTGAAATGAAAAGTGCTTTTAAGGATAAAATATCAAAGTCAGTGGTGGTAAATTGTAAGGTACCTTACTTGGAATTTGTTGGAATACAACAGCCTCCATGCCGATGTGCAAGCTCCTTAGCTATCGATGCTGAGCGTCTGTATGTCTTGACTGGGGTAATCTGTGACTATATCCGGACGGCACACCTCTGATTCTATTGGTGGTCAGGTGGCACACCCCTCCTCTGATGGTGGTGGTTTGTACACGCTTCGTAAGCCGTGTAAAGGAGTCCGCACGATTGCGGTGAAGAATCCTAGATATAGCATGCACTGTAAATGCTGCTTGGATCCCCTGGTCCTCGAAGTTGCTTTTCCTCCTAAGCCGTATGAGACTATAGAGTCCACAAAAATGGGGGCTAGATTGCAGCTCTCAGTGTATGTATGGATCGTGAATCCTTCCTCATAGTGGTTAATGCAATGACTGGAGTAAATAATACACGTTTTCATCACCCTCGGAGGGCTTTATCAAGATACTCCAGGAGAAACCTAACACCCACCTTATAAAGTAGTCCATAGATTCTAAAATAGATTTAAATCCAAAACATGGATAAAAGCCATTGATGTTATTCCCCAAATAAATTAATTTGTGTGCTATTTTTTGTCTCAGTTTTAAACTCACTTGGGGCTAGGATCGTTTTAAGGTTTTTGGCCTTTCGATAAATTATATTTGGATAAGGGGAGACCTTGTTTCCAATAAATGGGTCATTTTGCACTAAGTGCCAATGTTTATTCATAATCTTTTAAGAGTCTTAAAGTCGTCATTATAATTGGTGATCAGTGGTACATTGATCATATTGCTTCCTGGAACATTAGTTTTTGTCTTGTCTTTATATTTGATGAATTCACTCCTATCAATCGATTCTATATCTTTTTTTGCTTTCATTAATTAGGTCTTTATTATAGCCTTTCTCTAAGAATTTTCTTTCAAGAAAATCCGCTTGTATCTAAATAGTCTATTGTTTCGAACAATTTCTCTGTAATCCTGATACATTGTCCCTTAGGGTACAATTTCCTTCCATCTTTTCAGATGGCAACTCTCTGAATGTATTAAACTATTAGCATCTACTGTTTTAAAATGCGTTTTCCGTGTTTAATGAATTTTGGACTATATCAATTTCTAAATCAAGAATAATTATCTTTTCTTTGCTGATAGTTTTCATATTGGAATAAACAATATATTACCCTATGTACATTATCGGATCCTAAATATTTTGCGCCTCTACATTATGAGACATGAACCCTTGTTATTTATTGTTTTATACATATCTTGGACATTAGTGGCCCTCTTGAAATTACATCGACTATCCTATGGGACTGTTCACTAGTTTATAAACACTGCTTTTTATCTGATACATCTCTTATTAATGTTAGAAACCACTGTAGCTGTAGTATTTAACTGCAGATCTATGCCCCATCGTTGTAATCTATATGACATTATTAGTATGAACTGACAGCAATGCTTATCTTCCTATCAGATAATTTTAGTGTTCGCCTAGAGAATGTTTTCTCTCTTTTTGGCCCCTTCATTGGCGCAACACAAGCTCTTTCTATACTAGATATTTTAGTGGTCGCTCCAGTCAATTCCCATTTTTTGGCCCCCTTATGGATACAATGATAGTTCCACTTATTCAAGATTAAAAAGATGCACCGTGGTTATAACACATCTCACGCCCCTTATCATTATATACCTATTAGCCAGTGTCACTATCTGGATTAGGATCGCTAATATATGATCCTCACTTGATAGACTCATTGCAGCTGGGCATCGCGCACTCAGCGCATTGGGGCCGGGCATGCGCACATCAGCGTAGAGGAGGAATGGGGCTATCGTCAACGCCTATTCTCGAGCGCACGCAGTGATTGGGTCACATCTGACTAATGGCTTGTCATGCGCATTGAGCGCCTGTAGTACGCCGACTTAGTCAGCGGCGAATTCAATTACACACCAATTAGAAACTACGACTTAACAGCTGACTGAGACGTCTCTTATTTCTTTCAAACAACTTAACGGTTACTATTATTGGAATTGCTGTGCTCTGTCTGCTCTCATTACGCATATCATCTGAAACCAATTTGTCTCAGACAACATGTCATTCATAACAAGGTATGACCATCATAAGTTTAGTTCATATCAAATGTGACACTAACTAGAAAAATATATACATAAAAATTGCTATTAATCACCGCCTCCCCACACTGGTTATAGTTGACATGAGGTTTATACTTTAATGTGTGCCTCATTATTATTACTCTCAAAAATAAGATATAATAATTTCTAAGGTTGTCTTAAAGTCTTCCCAAATATATTTGATCAAATAAATTGTAGGACAATTAGGAATATATGAAATCTGTTTATGCATTGTATATTGTATTGTAAACTGTCTATGTTTATGTTTATGTTTTTAATGTGGGACCTATATGGTAGCAACCGATTGGTTAAGATCATATTACTGATTAAGTGGATCCCTCCCACTATCACCTGTTTAATATTAATCAGTTTAGGTTTAGGGTATAGTTAGCAAGTGTTCAGTAAACATTTTATGAAGCCTGATGAACAGCTATCTGCTGAGAAACGCGTTGCCTGTTATTTTTATAATTTTTATTAAAATCACTTTTTTAATATTTTGAACACTTGCTGCATTTTTTCTATGGGACATATATCTTTTATCCTCTCTGGAGGAATATTCGCTTTTCCTGGACCAGTTGTGGATCCTTTACACCTTTGGATCCATTTGTATCTCTGGCTAGAAGTCTGTTGGGTGACTGAATTGACCCCTTCATGCCTCTATAGCACCACAAGAGGTGCTTCACACTTTGTGAGTATTATTCTTCTCTTTGCTTGTATTGACACCTTTGCAACAGCAATACTAGGCCATATTGGCACCTGTGTTTCCCTCCTCGCCTATATAGACATCAGATTCCTGTGCAGGAGTTGGTCTTCTGGTGACCTAATAGATCCCAGACCGTATATCTAGCACTAATTGGAGGTGCTCTACTAAACGTGAGTTTACTCATCACCTTAAGATTTATCCATCTCTGAACAAACAATATTGGGCCATGTGGCGCTTCTGTTTTCTCTTTCATTCTTTGCTGATAGTGTTGGTAAATTTTAAACCTATTGTATTATTATTCATGTCTGTTAAAAATTTATCAAAGATGGGGTAGTTTCTCCACTCCATAACATCAAGATATCATCAATATACCTTTTATAGAGCACAAGGTTTGCGCCAAGTTCATGATTCTGGATGAAATCTCTTTCCCAGTCGCCCATAAATAAATTAGCATAACTTGGCACAAACCTCGTGCCCCATAGCTGTACCTGTTATTTGCAGGAAAAATTTCCCCATTAAAAGAAAAATAATTTTGATTTAGGATGAAGGAAATCCCATCTATTATAAATTAAGCCTGATCTTTATGTAGTGTATTATCATTATACAGGTATTTCTCCACTGCCTTATACCCCATTCATGTTTAATACTTGTATAAAGTGATGAAACATCGCTAGTTAGAAGATAATATTTTTCTTCCATTCTAGTCTATCCAAAGTTTGTAATACATCTGTAGTGTCTTTTAAGTATGATGGGAGAATTCTAACATATTTTTTGTAAGAATTTATCAATGTACTCTGAAAGGTTACATGTCAGAGATCCAATTCCGGAGATTATTGGTCTCCCTGGGGGTTCATGTCTTTATGTATTTTGGGGAGATAGTAGAAAATAGGTATTTTCTGGAATTAGGTGATAAATAACTAAATTCTTTGGTGTTAATAATACCTTTTCTTTTGCTTCATCTAGTAATGTATTTAATCTATTGGAATAGATCTTAGTTGGATCTGATTTTAATATACTGTAAGTAGTGTGGTCATTAAGAAATCTGTTAGATCATTTAAGTATTTGATTTTATCAAGAATCACTACTCCTTCCCCCCTTATCGGCTTGTTAATTACAATGTTTTTGTTCTTTTGTAAACTTTGCATCGCTTTTTTTTCTTTTAAGAGATAAATTATATTTATATATGGTTTTTTGGTTTAACAATATAGAAAGAAAGAAGTAGAGCACCGGGCTTCCACGGAGAAATAAAAATATGACTTGGAGTATATATATATATCCTTTGATGCTTCTAGATACTCACCTGATGGGAATTAAATATCGTAGTGACCACCACTATTTTTACTTGAAGAGACTATATGCATATACACTGAAATTGAGTGCTTGTACTACTATTTATTAACTAGCATAAGCAAAATAGAATTGTACAGAGTTTACACTCCTTTCTATAGTGTTTGCAATAAACCGGTCTACTGTGACATTGTGGACAGTTACAAATCAATTTGTTTCTTTTTATCCTAAGCCTTTTTGGTTTAACACTCTGTATATCTTTTTGGACTAGTTGTTCAAATAACTCTAAATTGCTGCCACGTTCATGCTTTGGGTAAAGTTTCGATTTCTCTTTTAAATTTCTATGTATGTATAAGGAAGATTGGCTGGGATTATTAATAGGGGTTAGATGGAATTGTATAGTTTCTCTCAATAGGGTTCTTAATAAAATACTTTTTAAGTGTCAATTTCCTAACAAACTGCTTACATTAATTTGTTTGGAATTTATTCATTCTGGTAGATGGTGCGAATGACAGACCTCTGTTTAGAATTTTTTATTTCTTCTTTGTTTAATGTCACACTACTCAGATTGAAGAAACCCTTTGCCACTACTTCGTTCTCTTGTAGTCCCTTACTTTTCCCTTTTCCTCTTCCTCTACACCCTCTTTTAATCTTTTCTTGACTTCTTTGGGGTTTTTGTGTTTCCTTTTCTATCCTTGATCCTATTCTTGGAGATCCTGGATCTAGTATGTTATTTGAGTTACACACTGCTGGCATAAGTTCATATGAGGGTCACCCTTTGCATTTGTTCTTGTTTAGAGTAGTATCAGTGGAGTTTGAAACCAGAAACTAGCCTAATAATATCTACCCACTATGGATAGATAGATATTTCTTCTATACAATTAGTTAACATATTTTATACAAATATTTTTAACGTCGAACTCAGATTGGACAAGCAATATGTTGCCTTAATTTGCATTTCTAAATACGCAATTGCTGATATCTCCATATTGAGCGTACACCTAGGCGACCACTCTTGCAGTATAGAGCTGATTATTTTGGGTCCATTCTAAGTGAGCATTAGTGTTGGTTCAGTGATAGCACATGGTCCATTTCGGGGTCAGTAGTGGTCAATAGTACCATGGAACCTTTAATACCTATGAGTATTTAGTTTCCCGGTTTTAATCTGTTCCTAAATGAACGTGTACAACTTGTTTACCATGATGTGAGAACTTCAACTAACTTCCATTACTGGGGAGTTAACTTAACTATCTACGGTTGACATGTTAATGGACCATAACTATACTGATATGAGGGACCTGTTTTCGGGGTATAGGGCCCGTACCCAGAGGATAAGGTTTCTATTTACACCAAGGAGCTAAATGAGCTCCCTATATAACACAATGGATGTCACTATATCTTAGTTTAGGGCCAACATCGGTCATTTATTACTTTCCAGTAATTAGAAGCCTATACGATGCTGTCTCTTGTAATCCAAAGTAGTGGTAACCCTATATTAGGATGATATAGCTGGTATATGATGGTTCTTTTCTTCTCATACAGATATTGTACATAGTGGTAAAACGGCCATACTACTAGTTTTTCTGACACATGTTTGCTTATGTTGTCATATGCAGGACACCCCCCCCTTTTTGTTCCCCCTTCCCCCCTTCGATATAGTGGTCTGGTATTTGTAATACTATCCAGACAATTCTTTGGCGGTCCTTCCTCGTAATCACCCGGCTACTAATTTCACCTACCTTTAGATTTATAACTCTGTCAATTTAGTAACTATTTTATCTTACAATCGCCCTTACTATGTGATACTCTCAGTATTTTACTGGTTTATTCCTTTTTAAATCACGGGGAGGTACCCCAAATTCTTCAGATATATATATACCCTTCTATGACAGGATCCACAGTTCAGTCTTTAATCTATTTATTTTTTAATAGCTCACTTAAGACACCTCTTTACCATATTAATAGCAATTATATGTTTTCAAAGTAACCTTGGTATATACGCTATAGTGTATAGATTTCTTGCGTGAGCCTTGTTAGTTTTATTCCTACTCAATCTATAAAGAAATTTTACTTTTTATTTCTATTTGTATCTAGAAAATGTGAGGTTCATTTCTTATCTGTCTAATCTATTCTGTGATGTAACAGATGCCAAATGTATATTTTTATTATTCCATTTAATATGACTTTTCTTTCTGTACCAGCACTTCATTTGAAGTATTGTTTATCTGTTATTGAAAATTTAAACCTCAATAAAAAAACAATATAAAAAAAAAAATTCACACAAAGGCAAAATCAAAGCCTCTCAATAAACACAATAAAATTACTATATAGGAGAGAATAAAGGGCATAGTACTAATGATAAGTGGCCCTCAAAGTCCACTAAAAGGAAACATCAGGGTATTCGTACTTCAAATAGACATTACACTTTTGGAAATAAATAATTCATACAGTGTTCAAGAACTTCCCAATTATCAAGGTTTACCTAGGAACACTAATAGGGTAGAAAAAAAAGATTTTAAGAGAAGCAGATCAATCTAGCCCCTTAATGAGGAGAGAAAATCATAACCACCCTCCAAATGAGTACATTCATTATCAATATCCAAACACTCCCCAACATCCACAGTATCAAAATCCTCTACAACCATCATCAAGAGACCAAAAAGAAAAAAAAGACCATTAACAGACAGGGAGAAGAGGAAGAGGGAAAACCTTTAAAAAAGAAAAATTACAGAAATTAAAAGAGGGAATCTTCAACCTCTAGTCGCATGTTCTAAATGATGGTGAGATTAGGATTTTAGGAAAGGATTTTTCATTTTGTCCGTCTAGACCCTCATATCTTTTGATCTTTTTGTTGATCTAAATAAGTTTACAAGAAAATTGTCTTTACAGAGATGCCTCTAAACAGCTTAAGAAACATAAGATCGAGAGGTGTCCCCATTCTAACTAATGATATGGAATTTAGTATTAAAAATAAAAACCCTAATAATTTGATATACTTTGATCATGAAAACTTGACAGAATAACCATTTGGAACATATTCACACTGAATTATCTATGTCCTTTCATATTAATCCCCAAGGGAGGAAATTTATAGATTTGTTTCTATCATTGGTATCAGAGGATTTGGAATTATGGCCAGGCCTGATAAGGGGAGAATAGTGTTACAAGACTATAAGGACTATGTGAAAGAAGCAAATCGTATCCTAATAGTTGAGGAATATTATGTAAAACTTAAAGGATATATATATTGTTCACTAAAACATTGGAGACACTATTGAATTTTGGGTTAAATGAGGGAATATTAAATAAAAAAAAAAAACAATTCCTAATTCCCAGACAACCAGATATCCCATTTTATTATAAATCTGCCAAATATTCACAAAAATTTCACCATCCCCCGGGAAGGCCAACTATTGCTGGCATTATAGCATCACCGATCATCTCTCAAAATACATAAATGAGTTTTGCAGAAACATGTGATATATCTGAGATCTTACATCAAAGATACTACAGATGTCCTTTCAAAACTATCACAAAATAAGAGGAAACATAATTATTTATGGCTCTCTTGTGATGTGGGAGCTTTATATTCCAACATTTCCCACCAGCAAGGGATTAATGCAATCAATAATTACTTATATATGCCAGACAGACAAAAGGTCATATCTATTCGATTTAATTAATTTACTACACCATTATTACTTCAAGTTTATGGACCAATATGTTTTACAAATTAAAGGTACTGCCATGGGCACCAGGTTTTCTCCCAGTTTTGTGCGCCTCTTTATGGGCTACTTTTAAGAGAATTATATTTATAATTCTATATGGGAAGCAAACCTGGGGTTCTATGGCAGGTATATTGATATCTGCTGTTTATCTGGCAAGGAGATATCTTATCAGCACAGCTATTTGTGAATTACTTTAATACTAATCCTATGGGTCTATCTTTTTCCTCCAATATCCAGCAAGAGCAAATTTGATGTGATCTTGGATGTGAATTAGCTTGGAATAAAGAGAGCAATTTTTTTATCATCTAAATTTTTAAACCGATAGATAGCAACAACTTTTTAGATTACTCCAGTAATCATCTAACTAGCTAGAAATTAAATGTTCCATACAGCCAAGTTCGAAGAATTTATAGGAATTGCACCACTATACAACCTTATGATGATCAAAGCCTAATATTAAAAAATAGATTCCTTGAAAAAAGGTTATACTATGGAACTTGTCAAACGAGGCTACCAGAGAGCTAGAAATTTAAATAGGACCCACATTTTGAACAAATGAACAAAGAATCCCTACCATTAAAGAGAAACTAGCTCCTAGCAAAGGTAGTTACTTGTAAACAAGGCTGAAAAATAACTAAAAGAGGCCCCTCACTCAAAGAAGGTAGTTTACAAATGTAATCATCCTTGATGTTGTATGTGTAAATATGTTACACATAATGCACAAAGTATATCATCATAAGTTACTTATGATAAAATTATGAGAAAATTTTAGGATATCAGGGAACTTAAACTGCAATAATAGTTACGTCATTTATGTTATTTCTTGTGAATGTGGAATTCAATATTTGGGACGTACCTCCTTGAAAATAATAAGAAGATGGAGTGATCATTTAAGAAATATAAAAATTGGTTCACTCAAGCATGGTGTATCTAGACACCATTTTAATCATCATCGTAATTCGGATTGCAAAATGAAGCTAACCCCTTTGTAAGAGATTCCGATTACAAAATGGATAAACAGACTACAAAAATTGAGACAGAGGAAAACTTTTTGGATATACAAGTTTGGGTCCTTGTTTCCCTCTGTCTTAATGAGACTATTGATATGGCATTTTTTAACCCCTTAAGGACAAGGCCATTTTTCAATTTCTTTCCTTAAGGACCAGGGCTATTTTTACATTTCTGCGGTGTTTGTGTTTAGCTGTAATTTTCCTCTTACTCATTTACTGTACCCACACATATTATATACCATTTTTCTCGCCATTAAATGGACTTTCTAAGATACCATTATTTTTCATAATTTCTTATAATTCTATAATTTTTTTATAAAATATGAGGAAAAAAATGGAAAAAAACACACTTTTTCTAACTTTGCCCCCAAAATTTCTTACACATCTACAACCACCAAAAACACCCATGCTAAATAGTTTCTAAATTTTTGTCCTGAGTTTAGAATACCCAATGTTTACATGTTCTTTGCTTTTTTTTGCAAGTTATAGGGCAATAAGTACAAGTAGCACTTTTCTTTTTCCAAACCACTTTTTTTTTTCAAAATTAGCGCTAGTTACATTGGGACATTGATATCTTTCAGGAATCCCTGAATATCCCTTGACATGTATATATTTTTTTTAGAAGACATCCCAAAGTATTGATCTAGGCCCATTTTGGTATATTTCATGCCACCATTTCACGGCAAAATGAGATCAAATAAAAAAATTGTTCACTTTTTCACCATTTTTTTCACAAACTTTAGGTTTCTCACTGAAATTATTTGCAAACAACTTGTGCTAAATGCCACTGCGCACCACACATTAATTATGCCCAGCAGTGAAGGTGTTAATTAGGGAGCATGTTGGGAGCTTCTAGGGTTAATTTTAGCTTTAGTGTAGTGTAGTAGACAACCCAAAGTATTGATCTAAGCCCATCTTGGTATATTTCATGCCACCATTTCACCGCCAAATGCGATCAAATGAAAAAAACGTTACATTTTTCACAATTTTAGGTTTCTCACTGAAATTATTTACAAACAGCTTGTGCAATTATGGCACAAATGGTTGTAAATGCTTCTCTGGAATCCCCTTTGTTCAGAAATAGCAGACATATATGGCTTTGGTGTTGCTTTTTGGTAATTAGAAGTCCGCTAAATACCGCTGCGCATCACAAGTGAATTATGTCTAGCAGTGAAGGGGTTAATTAGGTAGCTTGTAGGGAGCTTGCAGGGTTAATTTTAGCTTTAATGTAGAGATCAGCCTCAAACCTGACACATCACACACCCTGATCCCTACCAAAAAGCTCTCTTCCAGCCGCTTTAAACCCCTAATGTTGTACAGGGTACGTCGCTGGTCTTTTAAGACCAGGTTGTGTGCGACGTACCCTGTACGACATGCGTTGTTAAGGGGTTAATTCATTTGATAGTACATAATAGTTAAAGTACCTTTCATATTTGCACAATTTTTTTTATTTATTTTTTAAGGATATAAATTAAAATATTTCCCAATATTATAGATCACTTAGGGATATATTACAAATGGATTGCTAAATTATCGCCCAGCCCCGCAAATGGGCAAATTTGCCTGTTTGCGGGCGAGTGACAATTAATCAGCTATAACATGTGGTTGGTTATTGCTACCACAAGCTCGCAGTAGCAATTAGTGCTTTTAAAATGAACCACTAGGCAGTATTTTGGGGGCTAACGTTGGTGGGTGTTAGAAAAAAAAACAGCATTGAAAAGTGCCTTTACATTGCAGTCAATGGGAACTATGTGTTCCCAGTAAATATATATGAATGTTTATATACATATATATTTATGTGTTGATATGTGTATATACACATATTGACACATATATATACAGTATATATATATATATATATTCATATACTTATATATATTTAACACTGCTGCCCATCACTGCGCTACTTACCCCCTGCACTGCGCGACTCGCGAGTTCTGATTCCGTGTATGACAGCATCTGAACAAGGCTCCCATAGGAGCCTATGAAAGAGTGCTGTTGGGAGAGCAATGCTTCCCAGCAATGCGAACATGGGGTCGCATTCGCATTGCTCAAAACTTGTAATATCTGCACACATTATCGTGCACTGGTATTACACAGTAAAGCACAAATATCACTTTCATCAATGCAATATTTAGCGCTTCACATGTAATCTGGCCCTTAGTGTATAAAGTTTTTTTATTATTGATATAAACTAAATATATATATATATATATATATATATTATATATATATATATATATATATTCAATACTATAGGTCTCACTTGGTGTAGAAGGGTAATTATCATTGATTCGTATCACTTATTAAATGTATTTAGTTACTGGATAGAATTTACACTAACATTATAACCATGTTTTCAGAGAATTTCTTGTATAAATTATATTTTAAGAATTTCACTTTTATATTTAGCACGACATTATCACTATTTACAAATTATTTTTTAATAATCACCCTATTTGAATCCAAAGGGAATTTAGTAGTAGGAACTAATGTAGTACATGGTCAGATTCAGACCATGATCCATGACATTACCCCTTACTATGATTGAACAGTGTGACTCCTTTCTTAGTATAGATTGGGTCCACAACACTATGTATATGGTGTTCCGTACTGGTTTAGAACAAGGCTCAAAGTCAGTCAGCATGTAGGACACCTACTAACTAGTATATATTGGCATAATATACTATGCTTATAACTTCATGTATTTATATAGGAAGGGATTTGACGTAGATATTCTTCCCACTCATCAAATTAGTAACACGCTCTTTTCTAATCTCTCTGTGCAGATCGGGAAATAATATCCTAGATATCTGGTTGTCGATCTTTATAATATTAAGTAACCAATTTGATATTAATATGATATTTGTGATTCAAATGTTACAAACTAGGTAGAGTGGTATGATTAGAATATGACACTAGCTGGATACGATTTGCTCATATGAATAAATATGTAAGTAGTTTCCCATTTTAGTGAAGGATGGGCTACTGCTTATAAGTTAGCAAAAGGATTATTTGTACATGAATGTAGCTAATGTTTTTTTATAATTGTTGCAATCTATTGTTTAATGAAACTGTTGCAATAATGCAGATTCAGTGAAACCATGCAGATTGGTTCACTTTGAAAAAGTGACACAATGATTGGTCAATTTGGGTTTAAATGCAAATCGAAGTGATAAACAGGTATGCCTGAAACAGCCAGAGGGCCGATAGACGCATAGAGTATTTGCACACATTGCACACTGTTGTGCTTTTATTTCATGTTTTTGTATTTTTATTAAATTGTGTGTGTGTTTCTAATCACTTCGTAAGCTTGGTATTTATAAAAGCAGGGCATAACGTCCCAAACAAACTTTTACCCTAATGATTAGCAGATTCTTTGTCGTTTGTTGTGGATAGGAGAAAAGTTGACAGAAGGGAGTTAACAATCCATTGATCCGGAAAGCGGGTGAAGAGCAAGTTGAGGCGCGGAAAGAATTCAATCTGCCACTAACAAAACATTTGGGTGCTGCTACTTTTGTGAGTATACTGCAAGCCAGGGACCTCTGGTTTGGGCACAATATTTAGTTGTCACTAATGCACACAAGGAGGCGCCTCACTTTTGTTCTCCAGATTCTGTTACGATTTTGACCTCACTGAAGTGCGTTGTTGGAGGGAGCAGCCTAATACAACCTTGTCCCAGGATTCACTAATACCTACACTATATACAAGACTTTTTGGTGTTGGACATTGAAATACCATTATTTGATGTGTACTGTTAATGTGGTTAATATCTTGATGTTATTTTTGGTGCCCCATATATTCTAAACTTTGTTTAAAGGATTCCAAAAGTTTAGTTTTTTCACTATAATTACGTTATCAAAATCAAATCATCACAACTTAACAATAAAAACGTAAATATTTTGAACTCCAAATGAGTGTTATTAGCGTAATAAAACTATATATTATTTTGGTGAAACAACGTCATCCAAGCCAAACCCCCTTTTAACTGTTCCTTCATTACAAAATCATGTGTCCAATCGCAATGCGTTATCGTGCATATAATTAACGCATTGTTTCATCACCCGGCGCATGCGCAATTCAATCCGGCATTTTGCGCATGCGCATATTGCCGCTTTGAATACAAATGTGATGCTTTCCAGAACGGTTACGTAGATGATGACGCGTTACATAGATTACGCATGCGCAGTACGGACGATAACGGACATATTGTTAATGCAGGTTATCGTTAACGATTCATTCTAGAGAATAGAGCTTTTAACGGTGGGTTTGGAAATCAATTAATTTTTGATTATGAATATTTGGAGAACACTAACAATATGATAAGTTAAGCCTATTACAAATATTTTACAACGTTTAGTGTCCCTTTAAAAAAAGTGGTTAGTTTTTCAGTTGCAATTTATTCATTAAAGGTGTCACAACCTCCCAATAGGAAGCCAAGAACCATTAATGACAGATTCTATAAATAAAATATTTATTTAACATAGTGAAACACTAGAGGTTTTAGACAATGACAAGAGGCATACATGTGCAGTCACCAATCAGCAACTAGCTCCCAGTAGTGCATTGCTGCCCTGACCCTGATATAGGTATCAACAAAGGATGCCAAGGGAAGGAAGCAAATTATATAATGGAAGTAAATTATAAAGTTGTGAATTAAAGGGGCGGAGCAAGTGCACAGAGGCAGGGAGAGAGAGCTCTGCAATACCTGAGACATATTTGGCCACCGAAAGAGGGCTAAAGTGCCTAACAATCTCCCATGACACAGCCTTGTGGGCTTTAGCAATACCCATGGCCACTTACACTGTGTAGGGTTCAGTTCCTTCGCCCTAGCCCCCGGGACACCGAGTCTAAGTCAGGCACACAGTTGATTGGTGCCATCTTGGGGAGGCCCATGCTGACAGGTTACAGGATGGATCACAGCGACTCCTCTAACTACATCTGCCAACAAGACACACGCAGGAGGGCGTAAAGAGAAGGGCTACAGCAAGGCAGCAAGGCAGTCCCTACAACACCTGCAGAGACACTGCAGAAGCAGCAACCGGAGCGGAGGGCCATAAGGAGTAATCAGCACACGAACCCCACAAAACCTGTGAGCCCCTTCTTTACTGTTCTCCTCCCCTTCTGCTCTCCTCATCCCTGACCAAGCAATAAGGGGCACATCTTAACCATTAGAGAGGGGAATAGGAGAGAAGCCACAGAATTTGATTGCATAAACATCTAACTTGGGCCATGTGTATTGTGACACCAGGTCTGAGGGTTAGAGATCACAGGTGCAATGGCAGCAGTACTGGCCACCTTAACCCAGTAAGGACACTAACTCATAATAGCTAAACCTGACTGCCACTAGAAACATAGCTGCTCAGACAAGCCCCCTACCCAGACAGTGTGTAGTGTGAGCTGTCCTATGAAAGTAGACAACTATTTAAGGCCTCAACAACTAGGGCCATACCCATCATGGCCGGCAAGCAAAAACTGTCAGACAGGAGACAGAAACACATTCGGACCCTGCCTCTCCAGACATAAGAGAATCAGGCCCTGACTGAAAGCCTTTTTCCATCCAAAAATGGAAACTCTCCAGGCAGGTATGGACACTATCACTACTGAGATCCACCAGTTTTCTACAAGACTGCAGCATGCAGAGCAGAGGATCTCTGATATGGAGGACACGCAACATGCCTCTACCATAGCCTTGCAACAGCTGGACCGCCAAAACACAGCACTTCAAGAAAAGCTTGATGATCTTGAAAACCACTCACGCCGCAATAACCTATGGGTTGTGGGAGTCCCAGAAATAGTCAGGAACAAGGATCTACTAGAGTTCACAGCCTACACCTTACCCAAATTCCTGCAAATGGATCAAGACACAATGCCACTGGACGTGGAGAGAGCACACAGAATAGGCATAGAACTACTGCCAGCCAAACCAAACCAGAGACTGAGACAAGTCATTTTCAAGCTACTCAGATACCAAGAGAAATTAGCAGTCTTAAAAGCATACAGATCCAGGACGGAACTGCTAAATGAAGGTCATAAACTGCTCATTTTCCAAGACTTCTCTGTAGAGGTCACCAGAAGGAGAAAGGACTTTGACCCTCTTTGTTCTAAGCTGCACTCCATGGGATGCCAAGCCTCACTCCTTTATCCTGCCAATCTGAGACTTGCAACACCCAGGGGTCCAAAGTTTTTTCTCAGCCCACAGCAGCTGCAAGAATTCCTTGATGCCGAAGCCCAAAATGGAGAGGGCTGAAGAGAAGACAACATTCTTGACATCTTCTACACAGGCACTACCCGCCCTATGAATACTATGTTCAAGAGACTGCAGTGCAATTTAAGAACTGAGTATATATTTCTTTGCTTTGCTGCTGTTGTTATTGTTAGTATTATTCTGTTTTGTTTTATTGTTATTGTTTCCATGAAGTTTAAGCCGACATTATTCCTGAGCCCATTATTACATTCTTATTTAGCTTGTGAGCCTTATCCCCATCCCCTAGCTTTAACCACTGTTGTTTGCACCAGGTCCCCTCCACAAGGTATACCAGTACACCTATGTTTTTGCATTTTTCTGTCCTCAGGTCGCGAGAGGAACACCCGGTACCCGCCTAAGCTGCTGACTTCCCTAACCCAGAAAACTGCTCTACCTAAGGTTACTACAGACTGTGAGTTATTGATCACGAACACTCAATCTCTGAACAACTCCCAAGCAATCTATCTGACACACCACAGGACAATAGATGCACTTGACACAACTTACTGCTCCAACTTGTAGAGACTTAACAATACCTACATCATAAACACACAGTGTGACTCCACACGCCTGCCTCCCTCTCTCAGCACCGATGACACAACTCATTAAGATAGTTTTCTGGAATGTGGGGGGTGTTACTTCACCAGCTAAACAAAGCATAATACTAAAACATCTAATGTGTATGCATGCGGACATAGCCCTCCTAAAGGAGACACACCTCACAGATAAGGAACATGACAAATTGAAGATCAGGTGGGTGGGTAAGATATTCTATACTTCCACAGAGGGATGCAAGAGAGGGGTAGCAATATTAATAAGGAAAGGGCTTGCAGTTCAAATCACGCCTATTAAAATTGACCCAAGAGATAGATACATTATGGTCACTTGGCTTCTAGCTGATCAAACGTATATACTATGTAACCTATATGGCCCCAACCAACTCCAACAACATTTTTGGCATTCACTCCAGAGCATCTTGACACTGCATGCTGACAAACCCCTCATAATAGGAGGCAACTTCAATCTAGCACAAGACCTACCCCCTACCCCTAGACCGCAGAGTAGATACTCACACAACAAGTCAGAAGATGGTATACGCTACAAAAAGGAAGAAAGAGACTGAGTTGATCGTGGAGTTTAAAACGGAGTTGAATTTGATTGACACCCGACTGGGAGAAATTTCACTTGCGCATCAAAGTCACATGGGTCCCTCTCCCGTATTGACTATTTCCTTTGCTCTCCCAAGCTCCACACACTAATCCCACACACTGACATCTCCAATATAGTGGTCTCTGATCATGCCCCTATATGGCTACAATTAGGCCCACGCCCCCACACTTCGTCCCAAAGAAACTGGCGCTTCCCCACTTACCTATATTACAATATAGAGTTCAGAAACCATCTGAAGGCACATTGGCTAGAATACCATCAGTTTAAAGCCCAAAACCTAATCCGGGTGTCTTTTCGGGAGCCTCAAAAGTCATGATGAGGGGACAAATAACTAGCTTTACTGCACACCACAATTCTAAAGGCAAAAAGACTGAAACTGACACTAATATGGAAGTAACAGCTGTGTATAATAAATATATGTCCCACCCCTCCCCCCGAAACAGGGACTCCTACTATGAAAAGAAAAAACTTAGGGACCATGCTTTGCACCAACAGGAGCACCTTTTTCCAAAATCATAGAAAAGGCCGTTTTTACAGGTACGGTAATAAAGCGGGAAAGTTGCTGGCTAATGTGGTGAAACTAGTTTCCCCCAAATCCCTGATCCCTTCTATTCAGGTTCAGGGTGTGACCCATAGGGACAATGATACAATTACAGCAGAATTCTTACGCTTTTACACTGAGCTTTATTCTTAACAGCCGACAACAGCGGCCACCAGGGACAGTTTCTGGGCTCAGATAGAGATACCTACCCTTACCCCTGAAAATCTAGAACTACTGAATACCCCAATTCACCCCTCAGAAGTACTCAAGGCTATTAAAATAGCAAAATTAGGTAAGGCACCAGGCCCTGATAGAATACTGATTGAATATTATAAACTACTACAGAATGAGCTTAGTCCACTACTGGCCCAAACCTTCACAGCATACCTTAATGGAACAGCCATACCGCCAACAGACTTTGCAGATGCACATATGTGCCTTATTCTAAAAACAGATAGAGACCCAACTGCCCCAGCCTCTTACAGACCCATATCGCTCTTGAATAACGTATATAAGCTCTTCACTGCAATACTAGTGAACAGATTAGCAAGGGTGCTAGGCACTGTCATTCATAAGGATCAGACAGGGTTCATGAAACATCGCTCCTCTGTAACGAAAATATGCAAAACGTTGGCAGTTATCACGCATTATTGGCAGGCGCAACACCAAAGCAACACTGACACTCTCCCAGACGCTTGCCTTCTCTCTATAGACGCGGAAAAGGTGATTGATAGAGTGGAATGGAACCATTTACTGACCTCTCTCACTAAATTTGGCATTACAGGAGAATCTCATCCAAACGCTATACCTAAAACCACGTACTTCAATGCTAGTAAATGGAGAAATCTCCCCCCCATTTGTTCTAGAAAGAGGCACTAGACAGGTATGCCTCCTCTCATCACTATTATTTAATCTGGCCATTGAACCCCTTGCTATATTCCTCAGGAACAACTTAGAAGCCATAAAGATAGGAACACATTCACTACACTTATTATTGCACGCTGATGATCTCCTCCTGTATATAACAAACCCAAAGGACACCATACCTCGCCTAATTGGTGTCGTTCAGCAGTTTGGAGAAATCTCGGGATACAGAGTAAATTTTGAAAAGTCTGAGCTGACATACCTCACAAAACCATTGCAGCCCTCAACATTAGAGACAACGCTTAAAAGTCACAGACGGCTCTAAATTTGCACATCAATCCCAATTTAATTTACAAATTATACATTCCCCCCATAATCAGACAAATTTGTTTACTGTTAGCCGGATGGACTAAACTACCTCTGTCTCTGTCGGGCCGCGTAAACCTAAAAAATTATAGCTATGCCCAAATTACTATATCCTCTGCAATTACTCCCCCTGCTATTAACACAATCTGACTTGAATACCATTACTACAGCCTTTGGTAACTTTGCTTGGAATTCCAAAAACACAGAATCAGCAGACTTAAACTGGCCTTACCACCAGACAAAGGGGGTTTGAAACTTCCCAATGTAGAGTGGTATAATTGGGCCACACTATCGAAACTTGTTTTTGACTGGCTAGCGAGAACACTGATTTTTAATGATGAACATCTTGAGAAGGCTTTGGTACACCCGCTCCATCCAGCCTTTCTGCCTCATGCCCCCTCCACTCTCTCCCTCCCCAAGTTTGAGACAGCATATTATTCAAAGACCCACTACGGGCTTGGACAAAGCTATGTAAATGGTGGAAGCTTCCTCAAAAGGTCACTAGATACCAACCATTGCAAGGCAATCCCACCTTTCTTCCGGGCATGACCACATGTGTGTTTGCCTGGTAGGAAGAGAGGGGATTAAATACAATATCACAATTAATAGACCCCCTAACTGATAAACCATTCCAAGCAGCACACCTGCAGGAAAAATATGACCTGCCTAAACACAGTACTTTTGCATATCTTCAGTCCACACATTATGCCTGCGCACTACTTTCAGAGGGACTTACCTGCAAGAGCCACACGACAATTGACACCATCTGCTTGATGACCAAGCAAGGGTCACACTCCATCTCTTGCATATACAAGTTAATCATGTTGTCCAAAATGCCGGAGGTCATGCAGCAACTTAGAGATAAATGGAGACAAAAAACAAGGGTTGACGTTGGGGAAGCACGCTGGTGATGGATTATAGGGAAAAGCCTCTCAGATTCATACACTTGAGTTACATCACCCCCGGGATCCAAGCTAAATGAGTACCGGACGCAATAGACAGATGCTTAAATTTTTCACTATTACACACCTATTTTAGGACTGCCTCAAGATAGCTCAGTTCTGGAGCAAGATCCAGTACTGGCTAAGAAAGTCCTGTTGCGAAAACCTGACATTATCAGTTTATGACACCTTTTTCCTCAGGGGACACACTCAGACTGTTTTTGATAATCGGTTCTTGAACACTGCCATACTAATAGCCAAGAAGCTGATACTAAAACAGTGGATATCTAGTAAACCCCCGCACTTAACGCAGTTTACTAGGCTTTTACACACTGAGTTACTCATAGAGCAGGCGGATGTTAAGGGTGACTTAGAATGGCGCATCAAGGTGTTTATGACAAAATGGGAACCATACTTGCTGACTCTACACCCCAACATCTATACACAAGTACTGTCTCCCTTTTCGAACAGCACTTACATTAAGACTGAAAGACTGAAAGGTAGATGGCTCACAAAGGAGACATCCCTCTCTTGGATTTCTCCCCACCCCACCCTACTCAAACTGACACACTTCTCTAGAGTCTAGGACTTTGCATGCTTTTCCTCCCTACCATTAATATTTATATGTTTATAAAATCGGTCCGGGTGCATCCTCTCCAGAACTTAGACCTTTTAGCTCTGTCTTCACAACAACCCTAATGGGTAAGTTGGCTTATGTTCTACTTTAATGTTCCACCATTCCCTCTTCCACCACTACCTCCCCCTTCCTTCCTTCCCACCCCTCGCAAACTACCACCTAGGGCTCACTCGACCCGTTAGAGCTCTATTATCTTAGACTGTCACGCCATTGTCACTTTGCACCCAAATGATAAGGACGGAATCTATGCACTATAGTAATAAATGTCCCTTCCTATTTCTCATGGAACCCTGGGCTCTGCCCCCCCACATCTTTCCCCCCCACCCCCCATCTCCCTTCCCATATTTTCCCCCTCAATTGGTTTTTATAAAAGAAATGTTAAGAAATGCTCAGGTGGGACCCACTCTATGTTTGACTTTGTTACATTTGTCATCATCACATATCAAGACTGTCAGATGAATCCTCTATTTATGTGTAATGAGAAACAATGCAATGTCTTGTGATGTATATTGTCATGTTGATCCCCCTCACCTGGGTCTTTCATTAAATACAGAGATTAAAAAAAAAATAGAAAGTCTCTGAAGTTTAATTTTGTTTTTCTTGGCCCTTTTCTAAAAAAAATTAAAATTACATATGTTTTTATTCACATTTATTTTCCCTTAAAGGCAGTAATACGAATGCAGGATAGTTTTATTTATTTATGTGCTTTAAGAAAAGAAACAATAACCAGTAAGTTTAGCTAACGTTACTTTTTAACATTAAAGGGATATGAAACGCAAACATTTTCTATTGTAATTCTCACAGAGCATGCGGTTTAAAAAAAATTCCAGTATATTTCTATTATCAAATTTGCTTCATTCTCATGATATTCTGTGTTGAAGAGACCCAGGTAGGCATCTGGAGCACTAGATGGCAGGAAATAGTGCTGCCATCTAGTACTCTTGCAAATGGATAACATTATTGCAAAACTGTGGCCTTATAGTGCTTCAGAAATAGTCCAGTTCATAAGCATACATCCCTGCTTTCAACAAAAGATTCCAAGAGAATGAATAAAATTTGATAATGGTAGTAAATTAGAAATAAATTAGAAAGTTGTGTAAAATTATAATTTTTCTCCTGACCCAAAGAGCTGGATGGAGTGCATTCTAAGGAATTCAGTGCTCTGAATCGCTTACATGCTGCATACTTATAGTTCATCTATACCTGTTCCACAAAGTAGATAAAGTAAAATTTATTGAGACATGCAGAGGGCCTCCGAGTGGCAATGCACCATTTAATATGGGGCAGCTAACAGAGTATGCCATTTGGAAACAAGAACACCCCAATGATCACTCTGGTTTTGTAGTTTATTCAAGCAAGTCTTTTATAAATCTATGCAATTATATCTATTTTTATTTTGATATTTCTATCATATGTCCTAGTGGATTATATATTGATATTATAATATTGCAAAGTTTCCCTAGTCAATGCCGCTGCTACAATAGAGGTTGACAAGGCAACCGCCTAAGTTTGCTCCTGCAGGAGGGGCACAAATGTAGTGACCATATGTGGAGCATAATGACTTTAATGGCAGAGTGCAGGTCAGTTAGAAGCATCTATCTGAAATATCTCACTGCACAGCCCCTGCTATGTCTGCAAACTTTAGCAGCCTTCATAAAAGTTAATGGAGCAGGTTACAGCAGTGGGAATGCCTCCATCAACAGCCTAATTGGTATTGCTGGGCTGATAAGCACTCGTAGGAGCATAGGAGAATTGACAATTATACATTAAAGTGTATAGATGGTCATAACCGTAACTTAGCATACTTGGAATAATTATACAGTATAGTGCGTTCATTTTCAATGGATAAATGCTCAACATCGTTATGCAGCACAGAGTGCTCACCATCAGTGTATAGGCACTTATCATCATTATACAGAGACCATATATGTTATCAGTGTTTAGGCATTAATTATTCAGTGCAGCATGTTTTTAGTGTATAGATCCCTTGCATTATCATATAGTGCACATTGTTGCATTTCTTAATGTATAAATGTTCATTATCATCACTATACAGTGACACTTGCCCAAAATAAGTGTGAGTTGAACTTGTCCCCTGGCCAACATTTGTCAGCACTCAACTGCAAGTTAAAGTGATAATAAGTCCTACTACTCAAAAAATGCTAGGATTTACCAGTGCTTTAATTAAAAAGGACCTTCAGTCATGAAGTTTAAAAAAGATATGAAGAAAGTATCTTGTTTTTGACACAACCTTATTCCTAAACTAAGCACCTCCAGCCGCCCACAGCAAAACTATTCTTCTTCAATGAGATGAGGTGACGTTTCCACCTCATAGCCAATAGCCATGCTTCAGTGTTTGAAAATATATACTTATGGGAAAAATTATCAAGATGCATTTGCAGCTCCTGAGAACTTGCAGTTCAGTTGCAAGAGTGAGTCTGCTTCAACAAATTTAATGCCCAGTCCCTGCTTCTTATCCTAAGCAGAGATAAATCCTCTCAGACTTGTTTGAGGTGGTTGACAGGCCCTGCTTTCACACTATTGTTTGCCCAAGTGTAGAGGGCAGGATTGAATAACAAAAATTTTGCCAAGTAGAAATTGCAGGTGGATAGGTTTTCTGTTTGAGATCTTGTCCACCTTCTGCTTGATACATTTTTCTGTTAGACATACTAGTATCCATCTAGGAATAATTGTAAAAAGAAAAAAAAGGTTATCCTGCCTCCAGGTTCATGTGCTTTATATATTGTCACCACTGTTTGATTCATTATGCAGAGCCACCACTGATTTGCTATGTTGTACAGAGCCACCACGTTAGTATGTTATGTCCTGCAGAAATTATTATACATCAGATTAACAGTCAAGAATTTGATTTGAAAATGGAAATCTATTTTCTCTATCATTATAAGATAGTTATCTATATCTGCTGAAAAGGACATTGCTCACTAGATTTTTCTTTGCATAAATGTTTTGTAAAAGATCCATTTATATAGCTCATCTGGGAGTGTTTTTGCAAAAATGTATAGTTTTCCTTATTTTTTAATAACATTGTGCCGATTTTCAGACTTCTAACCATGCCCCAAGGTTTTAGATGTAGACTGATGTTTACAGATTTTTGTGGCACCTATTTGTATAATCTGTCTTTTTATAATCAGGGAAGGGGGGTGTCTGCTGTTCCTGTTTTCCCAACCCCCTTCACTGGATGTCCCAGCCTAACCTCATCAACAGTGCTTCTAAGAAAGTTTTAAAATGTTTTATACTGTATTTTTAGATCAGTATCCGTGCATATTCTTCTTTATAGTAGTGTTTATTACATGCAGTAACATGAAAATTGGTGTGCACTGTCCCTTTAACATATCACTACAACATTTTGTTAAGAATGGCAGGGTATGTAAATTATTTAGAGGGGGGCAAAAAGGTGTCTTCGTCTGTGTAACCAAAAATCCTAGCACTGGCCCTGCCCCTAATAAATGAACTACAATACTGCCTTCGGAGTATGCTCCCATTAAAAATAACAAATCAAGATATATAGCTACTTACTAAATCCCTGCACTAGCCAAACCTTACACTTACCTAGATTACGAGTTTTGCGCTAAACAGGGTGCGAAAATAACGCAAAAAAAGGTGCGTTATTTCAATCTCCGTAGTGCTGCCATTACGAGTTACTGAAATCCTCCTTCTGCTGTGCGATATGGTGCGTTAGGCTCCATACCGCACAAAAGCCGATGGCTGAGTTGACAAGCTTGTGCACGCTTTCCCCATAGACATCAATGGGGAGAAAGTTTTAGAAAAAAATCACTATAACGCAACCCCATTGATGTCTATGGGAGAAAGAAAGTTACGTTTAAACCTAACACCCTAACATAAACTCCAAGTCTAAACACCCCTAATCCGCCACTGCCCCACATTGCTGACACTAATAAAATTTATTAACCCCTAATCCGCCGCCCCCACATCACCAACACTATAAAAGTTATTAACCCCTAAACTGCCGCTCCCCGACATTAAGGCCCCTAAGGCCCTTTTAAGGGCTATTTGTAGTTCATTGTAGGCTAGAGGGTGTTTTTATTTTGTTTTTTTAATTTTTTTAGGGCTATTAGATTAGGTGTAATTGTTTTTATTTTTGATAATTTCGTTTATTATTTTTTGTAATCTTAGGTTTAGGGGATTAGTAATCTTAGGTTTTAGGCCGGATTAATATATTTAATTAGTGTTGGCGATGTGGGTGGGTGGCAGATTAGTGGTTAATACATTTTAAATAGTGTTTGCGATGCGGGAGGGTGGCAGTTTAGGGGTTAATAGGTAGTTTATGTGTGTTAGTGTACTTTGTGACATTTTAGTTATGAGTTTTGTGAAACATTTCTGTTACACAAAACCATAACTACTGCTCTCAGATCACAGTATGGATTGTGTCGGTATCGAGCATAACAGAAGCATTTTAGATGGAACGCACAACCTGTAATGCCGGCGCTATGAAAATCCCGCACTCAAACGTAACTTTTTTGAGTGCGGAATGGACATTGCATTAAAGGCTAAAATGCATGCAGTATAGCTATACCACCACGAATCGTAATATGCGTTCCTAGCCATTCCACGCACAATAGCCAATTTTTCAGCTGTATGGCTGTACCGCAAAACTCGTAATCTAGGTGACTGAACACTAAATGTTGCACTACATTTATTGCTGCTATATTGAATGGTTTAATGTGTTTGTATTTCTGTGTTCCATAAGGTTGCATTTGCTTGGTAATTACTGCTGTGTTTGCACCTGCATTGGTATAACGGTGTGTGTGAGGATAGAACTTCTTAAAGGATTATATTTAAGGGAATAATCATGCAAACAAGTTCTTTCATGAAATTCTGCATGACTGTATGAGATTGAGAAATAATGCCAAACTAATCTAATTAGTTTTATCTATGGCCCTTATTGAAAATCAAGTGAGACCGCAAACTTGTGGTAAAATCCGCTTGAGAAATTTAAAGGGACACTGAACCCAATTTTTTTCTTTCGTGATTCAGATAGAGCATGCAATTTTAAACAACTTTCTAATTTACTCCTATTATCAATTTTTCTTTGTTCACTTGCTATCTTTATTTGAAAAAGAAGGCATCTAAGGTTCTTTTTTGTTTCAGGACTATGGACAGCACTTTTTTATTGGTGGATGAATTTATCCACCAATCAGCAAGAATAACCCAGGTTATTCACCAAAAATGGGCCGGCATCTAAACTTACATTCTTGCATTTCAAATAAAGATACCAAGAGAAGGAAGAAAATTTGATAATAAAAGTAAATTAGAAAGTTGCTTAAAATTGCATGCTCTATCTGAATCACGAAAGAAAAAAATTGGGTTCAGTGTCCCTTTAAGCTACTATTAAAAAAAAAAATAGCGCTCTAGCCCATCTAGCCCATTGGTTTTCAAACCTGTCCTCAGGCCTCCCAAGCAGGCCACATTTTGTGGATATCTGAACTAGAGCACAGGTGAAATAATCAGCTGATTAGTAAACATGGTTGTTTTACCTGCTCTCATTCAAGATAATCCTGAAAACCTAGCCTGTTGGGGAAATCTAGCCTGATATAAGCAACTCCTCACTCAGCTGATACATGAAATGTTGCAGGAAAATATCAGGCAGCCATATTGACTTGGAACGCCATTCAAAGATCAAATGAAAATACAAACACACGTTTTTGTAGAGGGTTAAACCGACACTAAAGTCAGAACTAAACTTTCATGATTCAGATAGAGCATGCAATTTTTAAAAAAAATTAAGCATGTGGGGACATTTTGCAATATGTCATAAAAAATCTACCACTCATTTAAAATTTAGATTAAGTGTTACTGCATTTTCATTTTATTTTACATTTGTTGATTGTGCTATTTACTGTATTTCATGGGCCTTTAACTCTTTAAAGGGACAGTCTAGTCAAAATTAAAATTTCATTATTTAGATAGGACTTATAATTTTAATCAACTTTTCAATGTACTTTTATCATCAAATTTACTTTGTTCTCTTGGTATTCTTATTTGAAACGAAACCTAGGTAGGCTCATATGCTAATTTCTAAGCCCTTGAGGGCTGCCTCTTAGCAAATATTTATTAAATTCCTTTTCACAACAAGAGACTGATAAGTTCATGTGGGTCATATAAATAGCACTGTGTTAATGCACAGGGAGTTATTTAAGAGGTAGCACAAGACAATACTAAATGCAAGTCAGTAGATAATAAACAGTCAGTCATGTGACCAGGGGGCTGGAAGAAGGTTCTTAGATACAAGGTAATCACAGAGGTAAAGAGTGTATTAATATAGCTGTGTTGGTTATGCAAAACTGGGGAATGGGTAATAAAGGCATTATCTATATTTTAAAACAATACAAATTCTATTGTAGACTGTCCCTTTAAGAACCGGGAATTTTTTAAACAGAAATAGAGCCTTGTTTTTTTCATTTACCTATATATACAGTGTATATATATATATATATATATATATATATATATATATATATATATATATATATATATATATATATATATATATATATATATATATATATATATATATACAAACCAAGGTATTGAACTAGGCCTATTTTGGTATATTTCATGCTATTGTTTCTAGTTTGTTTTGCTATTGTTTTTAGTTTGAGAGCTGTTTATCTCACTATACAGAGTACTGGATGTGATGGGGAAATGCATACATTACAATATAATCATCAGACCCTATAGGCTAGATAGTGAGTTGCTATTGTACATTACAATATAATCATCAGACCCTATAGGCTAGATAGTGAGTTGCTATTATACAATACTATATAATCATCAGGCCCTATAGACTAGATAGTGAGTTGCTATTATACAATACAATATAATCATCAGACCCTATAGGCTAGATAGTGAGTTGCTATTATACAATACAATATAATCATCAGACTCTATAGGCTAGATAGTGAGTTGCTATTATACAATACAATATAATCATCAGACCCTATAGGCTAGGTAGTGAGTTGCTATTATACATTACAATATAATCATCAGGCCCTATAGACTAGATAGTGAGTTGCTATTATACAATACAATATAATCATCAGACCCTACAGGCTAGATAGTGAGTTGCTATTATACAATACAATATAATCATCAAACCCTATAGGCTAGATAGTGAATTGCTATTGTACATTACAATATAATCATCAGACCCTATAGGCTAGATAGTGAGTTGCTATTATACAATACAATATAATCATCAGACCCTATAGGCTAGATAGTGAGTTGCTATTATACAATACAATATAATCATCAGACTCTATAGGCTAGATCAGTGTTTTTCAACCAGTGTGCCGTGAGAGATCCTCAGGTGTGCCACAGCAGACTGACAACAGTGTGACATATTTTTTAAACTTTGCTTGTTTTTTACTCCCAGTGCAGGGGTAGTTTGTAGGAGGCATGGCATAACAGCACAATACATACAGTATGCGTGTGTTTGTGTGTATGTGTATATATATATATATATATATATATATATATATATATACATATATATATATATATATATATATATATATATATATATATATATATATATATATATACTGTATTAGGCTACAATGTGTGATTTTTTTTTAAATTTTGGGATGGTCGTGTGCCACAGGATTTTTTAATGTAAAAAAGTGTGCCATGGCAAAAAAAAGGTTAAAAATCACTGGGCTAGATAGTGAGTTGCTATTGTACATTACAATATAATCATCAGACCCTATAGGCTGGATAGTGAGTTGGTATTTTTACATTACAATATAATCATCAGACCCTATAGGCTAGATAGCGAGTTGCTATTATACAATAAAATATAATCATCAGACGCTATAGGCTATATAGTGAGTTGCTATTATACAATACAATATAATCATCAGACCCTATAGGCTAGATAGTGAGTTGCTATTGTACATTACAATATAATCATCAGACCCTATATGCTAGATAGTGAGTTGCTATTATACAATACAATATAATTATCAGACCCTACAGGCTAGATAGTGAGTTGCTATTGTACATTACAATATCATCATCAGACCCTATAGGCTAGATAGTGAGTTGTTATTGTACATTACAATATAATCATCATACCCTATAGGCTAGATAATGAGCTGCTATTGTACATTACAATATAATCATTAGACCCTAAAGGGCTAGATAGTGAGCTGTTATTGTACATTACATAATAATCATCAGACCCTATAGGCTAGATAGTGAGCTGTTATTGTACATTACATAATAATCATCAGACCCTTTAGGCTAGATAGTGAGTTGCTATTGTACATTACAATATAATCATCAGACCCTATAGGCTAGATAGTGAGTTGCTATTATACAATACAATATAATCATCAGACCCTATAGGCTACATAGTGAGTTGCTATTGTACATTACAATATAATCATCAGACCCTATAGGCTAGATAGTGAGTTGCTATTATACATTACAATATAATCATCAGGCCCTATAGACTAGATAGTGAGTTGCTATTATACAATACAATATAATCATCAGACCCTATAGGCTAGATAGTGAGTTGCTATTATACAATACAATATAATCATCAGACTCTATAGGCTAGATAGTGAGTTGCTATTGTATATTACAATATAATCATCAGACCCTATAGGCTAGATAGTGAGTTGCTATTGTACATTACAATATAATCATCAGACCCTATAGGCTAGATAGTGAGTTGCTATTATACAATACAATATAATCATCAGACTCTATAGGCTAGATAGTGAGTTGCTATTATTAGGCTGACCATATTGCCGCTTTAAGAAGGAACACATATGAAAAATACATATGTGAGGGTTCTTATACAAAACCATTTCTTTAAACAGCCCTGAAAACGGCCCTGAAATATGTATTTTTCATATGTGTCCCTTTTTAAAGCGGCAATATGGTCAGCCTAATTATACATTACAATATAATCATCAGACCCTATAGGCTAGATAGCAAGTTGCTATTATACAATACAATATAATCATCAGACCCTATAGGCTAGATAGTGAGTTGCTATTGTACATGTCAATATAATCATCAGACCCTATAGGGTAGATGGTGAGTTGCTATTGTACATTACAAGATAATCATCAGACCCTTTAGGCTAGATAGCGAGTTGCTATTATACAATACAATATAATCATCAGACCCTATAGGCTAGATAGTGAGTTACTATTGTACATTACAATATAATCATCAGACCCTATAGGCTAGATAGTGAGTTGCTATTATACAATACAATATAATCATCAGACCCTATAGGCTAGATAGTGAGTTGCTATTATACAATACAATATAATCATCAGACCCTTTAGGCTAGATAGTGAGTTGCTATTATACAATACAATGTAATCATCAGACCCTATAGGCTAGATAGTGAGTTGCTATTGTACATTTCAATATAATCATCAGACCCTATAGGGTAGGTGGTGAGTTGCTATTGTACATTACAATATAATAATCAGACCCTAAAGGGCTAGATAGTAAGCTATTATTGTACATTACATAATAATCATTAGAACCTATAGGCTAGATAGTGAGCTGTTATTGTACATTACATAATAATCATCAGACCCTTTAGGCTAGATAGTGAGTTGCTATTGTACATTACAATATATTCATCAGACCCTATAGGCTAGATAGTGAGTTGCTATTGTACATTACAATATAATCATCAGACCCTATAGGCTAGATAGGGAGTGGCTATTGTACATTACAATATAATCATCAGACCCTATAGGCTAGATAGTGAGTTGCTATTATACAATACAATATAATCATCAGACCCTATAGGCTAGATCGCGAGTTGCTATTGTACATTACAATATAATCATCAGACCCTATAGGCTAGATAGTGAGTTGCTATTATACGATACAATATAATCATCAGACCCTATAGGCTAGATAGTGAGTTGCTATTGTACATTACAATATAATCATCAGACCCTATAGGCTAGATAGTGAGTTGCTATTATACAATACAATATAATCATCAGACCCTATAGGCTAGATAGTGAGTTGCTATTGTACATTACAATATAATCATCAGACCCTATAGGCTAGATAGTGAGTTGCTATTATACAATACAATATAATCATCAGACCCTATAGGCTAGATAGCGAGTTGCTATTATTCATTGCAATACAATCATCAGACCCTATAGGCTAGAGAGTCAGTTGCTATTATACAATACAATATAATCATCAGACCATATAGGCTAGATAGTGAGTTGCTATTGTACATTACAATATAATCATCAGACCCTATAGGCTAGATAGTGAGTTGCTATTATACAATACAATATAATCATCAGACCCTATAGGCTAGATAGTGAGTTACTATTGTACATTACAATATAATCATCAGACCCTATAGGCTAGATAGTGAGTTGCTATTATACAATACAATATAATCATCAGACCCTATAGGCTAGATAGTGAGTTGCTATTATACAATACAATATAATCATCAGACCCTTTAGGCTAGATAGTGAGTTGCTATTATACAATACAATGTAATCATCAGACCCTATAGGCTAGATAGTGAGTTGCTATTGTACATTTCAATATAATCATCAGACCCTATAGGGTAGGTGGTGAGTTGCTATTGTACATTACAATATAATAATCAGACCCTAAAGGGCTAGATAGTAAGCTATTATTGTACATTACATAATAATCATTAGAACCTATAGGCTAGATAGTGAGCTGTTATTGTACATTACATAATAATCATCAGACCCTTTAGGCTAGATAGTGAGTTGCTATTGTACATTACAATATATTCATCAGACCCTATAGGCTAGATAGTGAGTTGCTATTGTACATTACAATATAATCATCAGACCCTATAGGCTAGATAGGGAGTGGCTATTGTACATTACAATATAATCATCAGACCCTATAGGCTAGATAGTGAGTTGCTATTATACAATACAATATAATCATCAGACCCTATAGGCTAGATCGCGAGTTGCTATTGTACATTACAATATAATCATCAGACCCTATAGGCTAGATAGTGAGTTGCTATTATACGATACAATATAATCATCAGACCCTATAGGCTAGATAGTGAGTTGCTATTGTACATTACAATATAATCATCAGACCCTATAGGCTAGATAGTGAGTTGCTATTATACAATACAATATAATCATCAGACCCTATAGGCTAGATAGTGAGTTGCTATTGTACATTACAATATAATCATCAGACCCTATAGGCTAGATAGTGAGTTGCAATTATACAATACAATATAATCATCAGACCCTATAGGCTAGATAGCGAGTTGCTATTATTCATTGCAATATAATCATCAGACCCTATAGGCTAGAGAGTCAGTTGCTATTATACAATACAATATAATCATCAGACCATATAGGCTAGATAGTGAGTTGCTATTGTACATTACAATATAATCATCAGACCCTATAGGCTAGATAGTGAGTTGCTATTATACAATACAATATAATCATCAGACCCTATAGGCTAGATAGTGAGTTGCTATTGTACATTACAATATAATCATCAGACCCTATAGGCTAGATAGTGAGTTGCTATTGTACATTAAAATATAATCATCAGACCCTATAGGCTAGATAGTGAATTGTTATTGTACATTACAATATAATCATCAGACCCTATAGACTAGATAGCGAGTTGCTATTATACATTACAATATAATCATCAGAACCTATAGGCTAGATAGTGAGTTGCTATTATACAATACAATATAATCATCAGACCCTATAAGCTAGATAATGAGTTGCTATTGTACATTACAATATAATCATCAGACCATATAGTCTAGATAGTGAGTTGCTATTATACATTACAATATAATCATCAGACCCTATAGGCTAGATTGTGAGTTGCCATTGTACATTACATAATAATCATCAGACCCTATAGGCTAGATTGTGAGTTGCCATTGTACATTACATAATAATCATCAGACCCTATAGGCTAGATTGTGAGTTGCCATTGTACATTACAATATAATCATCAGACCATATAGTCTAGATAGTGAGTTGCTATTATACATTACAATATAATCATCAGACCCTATAGGCTAGATTGTGAGTTGCCATTGTACATTACATAATAATCATCAGACCCTATAGGCTAGATTGTGAGTTGCCATTGTACATTACATAATAATCATCAGACCCTATAGGCTAGATAGTGAGTTGCCATTATTCATTACAATATAATCATCAGACCCTATAGGTCTTTAAGCTTCTCATGGGACTGAACTCGCAACTCCCCATTGCTCTTAGATTCAGTCGAGTAATAGTGAGTGGCAAGTTCTCTGATACCTGTGAGATTCATTCATGATCATCCATATCATATTGTAGCATAATAAACAGTTAAAAAAGCGTTTGTCTTTATTGTACTAAAATATAATCATGGCATGTCTAGTTTATTTGTCTTATCTGCATTTACACAGGCTCTTTATCTTGTGCTAGCATAACTTCTCCAAATTCTTAGGCCTATTTTTTTTCTTTTTTAATTCATAGACAAAATACAATTTTAACCCCTTAAGGACCAACGACGTACAGGGTACGTCCTACAAAAAAATGTCCTTAACGACCAAGGACGTACCCTGTACGTCATTGGTCTCTTCAAGCAGTGGAAGCGATCCTGATCGCTTCCAGCCGCTTTCATGTTATTGCAGTGATGCCTCGATATCGAGGCATTCTGCAATAACATTTTCTAGCCATCCGATGCAGAGAGAGCCACTCAGTGTCCCTTTTTGCATCGGACATCGATGGCCACGATCATTGGTGGGTGGGAGCAATGTGGGAGGCCGGTGGGAGGCCATCAATGTGGGAAGCGAGCCAGAGGGGGACAGGATCGCGTAAGGGGATGCCGGGGGCGCGCGCGCGGGGACGGGAGTGGATGGGAACCACTACACTATGAAACATTTAATAACGATAATTAAATAAAGTGAGAGAGAGGAGGGAGGGAATTTTGATCTAAGGGATCTGGGAAGGGGGGTTTGGCTATTGATGGGGGGGGGAAGCTACACTACAGAAAAATATAAGAAAAAATACAAAAAATGAAATTTTGTGGCAAACTGGGTACTGGCAGACAGCTGCCAGTACCCAAGATGACGCACAATAAGGTAAAGGGGGAGGGTTAGTGAGCTGTTTGGAGGGGATCAGGGAGGTTGGGGGCTAAGGGGGGATCCTACACAGCAGAATATGTCATCAGACCCTATAGGCTAGATAGTGAGTTGCTATTGTACATTACAATATAATCATCAGACCCTATAGGCTAGATAGTGAGTTGCTATTGTACATTACAATATAATCATCAGACCCTATAGGCTAGATAGTGAGTTGCTATTATACAATACAATATAATCATCAGACCCTATAGGCTAGATAGTGAGTTGCTATTATACAATACAATATAATCATCAGACCCTATAGGCTAGATAGCGAGTTGCTATTATACATTACAATATAATCATCAGACCCTATAGGCTAGATAGTGAGTTTGCTATTATACAATACAATATAATCATCAGACCCTATAGGCTAGATAGTGAGTTGCTATTGTACATTACAATATAATTATCAGACCCTATAGGCTAGATAGTGAATTGTTATTGTACATTACAATATAATCATCAGACCCTATAGGCTAGATAGTGAGTTGCTATTATACATTACAATATAATCATCAGGCCCTATAGACTAGATAGTGAGTTGCTATTATACAATACAATATAATCATCAGACCCTATAGGCTAGATAGTGAGTTGCTATTATACATTACAATATAATCATCAGGCCCTATAGACTAGATAGTGAGTTGCTATTATACAATACAATATAATCATCAGACCCTATAGGCTAGATAGTGAGTTGCTATTATACAATACAATATAATAATCAACGACTGGGATCTAAAGTTTAACACAGCAAAGTGTAAAATAATGCATTTAGGGAAGAAAAATCCAAATGTTAATTACAGACTCAATGACAATTTACTGACTGTTACAGATGAGGAACAGGACTTGGGAATTATTATTTCAGATGATTTAAAACTTAGTAAACAATGTAGTAATGCAGCGAGTAAGGCTAGCAAAATGCTTGGATTTATTGGTAGAGGTATTTGCAGCAGAAATAGTAAGGTTCTTATGCAACTTTATAGATCATTAGTTAGGCCTCATCTTGAGTATTGTGTGCAGTTCTGGAGGCCATATCTTCAGAAGGATATTAACAAACTTGAATCTGTGCAAAGGAGGGCTACCAAAATGGTACATGGTCTAAAAAATAAAACTTACCAGGATAGGCTCAATGACCTAAATATGTATAGCTTAGAGGAGAGAAGGGAAAGAGGTGATATGATAGCAACTTTCAAGTACATTAAAGGGTTTAGTAAAACTGAGGCTGTGGGTATTTTACATAAAATGGAAAATTCAAGAACAAGGGGTCATGAGCTCAAGATAAAGGGTAGTAGATTCAGGAGTAATTTGAGGAAGCACTTCTTTACAGAAAGAGTGATTGATGTATGGAATAAACTTCCTCAAGAGGTAATAGCAACAAACACTGTGGGGGACTTTAAAAATGCATGGGACAAGCATAAGGCTATCCTACGAACTAGATAAGTTTATACTGTTAGGTAAGGTCGGGCAGACTTGCTGGGCCTATGGCTCTTATCTGCCGTCAATATCTATGTTTCTATGTTTCTATCATCAGACTCTATAGGCTAGATAGTGAGTTGCTATTGTATATTACAATATAATCATCAGACCCTATAGGCTAGATAGTGAGTTGCTATTGTACATTACAATATAATCATCAGACCCTATAGGCTAGATAGTGAGTTGCTATTATACAATACAATATAATCATCAGACCCTATAGACTAGATAGTGAGTTGCTATTATACATTACAAAATAATTATCAGACCCTATAGGCTAGATAGCAAGTTGGTATTATACAATACAATATAATCATCAGACCCTATAGGCTAGATAGTGAGTTGCTATTGTACATTTCAATATAATCATCAGACCCTATATGGTAGATGGTGAGTTGCTATTGTACATTACAAGATAATCATCAGACCCTTTAGGCTAGATAGTGAGTTGCTATTATACAATACAATATAATCATCAGACCCTATAGGCTAGATAGTGAGTTACTATTGTACATTGCAAGATAATCATCAGACCCTATAGGCTAGATAGTGAGTTGCTATTATACAATACAATATAATCATCAGACCCTATAGGCTAGATAGTGAGTTGCTATTATACAATACAATATAATCATCAGACCCTTTAGGCTAGATAGTGAGTTGCTATTATACAATACAATGTAATCATCAGACCCTATAGGCTAGATAGTGAGTTGCTATTGTACATTTCAATATAATCATCAGACCCTCTAGGGTAGATGGTGAGTTGCTATTGTACATTACAATATAATAATCAGACCCTAAAGGGCTAGATAGTAAGCTGTTATTGTACATTACATAATAATCATTAGAACCTATCGGCTAGATAGTGACCTGTTATTGTACATTACATAATAATCATCAGACCCTTTAGGCTAGATAGTGAGTTGGTATTGTACATTACAATATATTCATCAGACCCTATAGGCTAGATAGTGAGTTGCTATTGTACATTACAATATAATCATCAGACCCTATAGGCTAGATAGTGAGTGGCTATTGTACATTACAATATAATCATCAGACCCTATAGGCTAGATAGTGAGTTGCTATTATACAATACAATATAATCATCAGACCCTATAGGCTAGATCATGAGTTGCTATTATACATTACAATATAATCATTAGACCCTATAGGCTAGATAGTGAGTTGCTATTATACAATACAATATAATCATCAAACCATATAGGCTAGATAGTGAGTTGCTATTGTACATTACAATAAAATCATCAGACCCTATAGGCTGGATAGTGAGTTGGTATTTTTACATTACAATATAATCATCAGACCCTATAGGCTAGATAGCGAGTTGCTATTATACAATAAAATATAATCATCAGACGCTATAGGCTATATAGTGAGTTGCTATTATACAATACAATATAATCATCAGACCCTATAGGCTAGATAGTGAGTTGCTATTGTACATTACAATATAATCATCAGACCCTATATGCTAGATAGTGAGTTGCTATTATACAATACAATATAATTATCAGACCCTACAGGCTAGATAGTGAGTTGCTATTGTACATTACAATATCATCATCAGACCCTATAGGCTAGATAGTGAGTTGTTATTGTACATTACAATATAATCATCATACCCTATAGGCTAGATAGTGAGATGCTATTGTACATTACAATATAATCATTAGACCCTAATGGGCTAGATAGTGAGCTGTTATTGTACATTACATAATAATCATCAGACCCTATAGGCTAGATAGTGAGCTGTTATTGTACATTACATAATAATCATCAGACCCTTTAGGCTAGATAGTGAGTTGCTATTGTACATTGCAATATAATCATCAGACCCTATAGGCTAGATAGTGAGTTGCTATTATACAATACAATATAATCATCAGACCCTATAGGCTAGATAGTGAGTTGCTATTGTACATTACAATATAATCATCAGACCCTATAGGCTAGATAGTGAGTTGCTATTATACATTACAATATAATCATCAGGCCCTATAGACTAGATAGTGAGTTGCTATTATACAATACAATATAATCATCAGACCCTATAGGCTAGATAGTGAGTTGCTATTATACAATACAATATAATAATCAACGACTGGGATCTAAAGTTTAACACAGCAAAGTGTAAAATAATGCATTTAGGGAAGAAAAATCCAAATGTTAATTACAGACTCAATGACACTTTACTGACTGTTACAGATGAGGAACAGGACTTGGGAATTATTATTTCAGATGATTTAAAACTTAGTAAACAATGTAGTAATGCAGCGAATAAGGCTAGCAAAATGTTTTGATTTATTGGTAGAGGTATTTGCAGCAGAAATAGTAAGGTTCTTATGCCACTTTATAGATCATTAGTTAGGCCTCATCTTGAGTATTGTGTGCAGTTCTGGAGGCCATATCTTCAGAAGGATATTAACAAACTTGAATCTGTGCAAAGGAGGGCTACCAAAATGGTACATGGTCTAAAAAATAAAACTTACCAGGATAGGCTCAATGACCTAAATATGTATAGCTTAGAGGAGAGAAGGGAAAGAGGTGATATGATAGCAACTTTCAAGTACATTAAAGGGTTTAGTAAAACTGAGGCTGTGGGTATTTTACATAAAATGGAAAATTCAAGAACAAGGGGTCATGAGCTCAAGCTAAAGGGTAGTAGATTCAGGAGTAATTTGAGGAAGCACTTCTTTACAGAAAGAGTGATTGATGTATGGAATAAACTTCCTCAAGAGGTAGTAGCAACAAACACTGTGGGGGACTTTAAAAATGCATGGGACAAGCATAAGGCTATCCTACGAACTAGATAAGTTTATACTGTTAGGTAAGGTCGGGCAGACTTGCTGGGCCTATGGCTCTTATCTGCCATCCATATCTATGTTTCTATGTTTCTATCATCAGACTCTATAGGCTAGATAGTGAGTTGCTATTGTATATTACAATATAATCATCAGACCCTATAGGCTAGATAGTGAGTTGCTATTGTACATTACAATATAATCATCAGACCCTATAGGCTAGATAGTGAGTTGCTATTATACAATACAATATAATCATCAGACCCTATAGGCTAGATAGTGAGTTGCTATTATACATTACAATATAATTATCAGACCCTATAGGCTAGATAGCAAGTTGCTATTATACAATACAATATAATCATCAGACCCTATAGGCTAGATAGTGAGTTGCTATTGTACATTTCAATATAATCATCAGACCCTATAGGGTAGATGGTGAGTTGCTATTGTACATTACAAGATAATCATCAGACCCTTTAGGCTAGATAGTGAGTTGCTATTATACAATACAATATAATCATCAGACCCTATAGGCTAGATAGTGAGTTACTATTGTACATTACAAGATAATCATCAGACCCTATAGGCTAGATAGTGAGTTGCTATTATACAATACAATATAATCATCAGACCCTATAGGCTAGATAGTGAGTTGCTATTATACAATACAATATAATCATCAGACCCTTTAGGCTAGATAGTGAGTTGCTATTATACAATACAATGTAATCATCAGACCCTATAGGCTAGATAGTGAGTTGCTATTGTACATTTCAATATAATCATCAGACCCTCTAGGGTAGATGGTGAGTTGCTATTGTACATTACAATATAATAATCAGACCCTAAAGGGCTAGATAGTAAGCTGTTATTGTACATTACATAATAATCATTAGAACCTATAGGCTAGATAGTGATCTGTTATTGTACATTACATAATAATCATCAGACCCTTTAGGCTAGATAGTGAGTTGCTATTGTACATTACAATATATTCATCAGACCCTATAGGCTAGATAGTGAGTTGCTATTGTACATTACAATATAATCATCAGACCCTATAGGCTACATAGTGAGTTGCTATTGTACATTACAATATAATCATCAGACCCTATAGGCTAGATAGTGAGTTGCTATTATACAATACAATATAATCATCAGACCCTATAGGCTAGATCACGAGTTGCTATTATACATTACAATATAATCATTAGACCCTATAGGCTAGATAGTGAGTTGCTATTATACAATACAATATAATCATCAGACCCTATAGGCTAGATAGTGAGTTGCTATTGTACATTACAATATAATCATCAGACCCTATAGGCTAGAGAGTGAGTTGCTATTATACAATACAATATAATCATCAGACCCTATAGGCTAGATAGCGAGTTGCTATTATTCATTGCAATATAATCATCAGACCCTATAGGCTAGATAGTCAGTTGCTATTATACAATACAATATAATCATCAGACCCTATAGGCTAGATAGTGAGTTGCTATTGTACATTACAATATAATCATCAGACCCTATAGGCTAGATAGTGAGTTGCTATTATACAATACAATATAATCATCAGACCCTATAGGCTAGATAGTGAGTTGCTATTATACAATACAATATAATCATCAGACCCTATAGGCTAGATAGTGAGTTGCTATTGTACATTACAATATAATCATCAGACCCTATAGGCTAGATAGTGAGTTGTTATTGTACATTACAATATAATCATCAGACCCTATAGGCTAGATAGTGAGTTGCTATTATACAATACAATATAATCATCAGACCCTATAGGCTTGATAATGAGTTGCTATTGTACATTACAATATAATCATCAGACCATATAGTCTAGATAGTGAGTTGCTATTATACATTACAATATAATCATCAGACCCTATAGGCTAGATTGTGAGTTGCCATTGTACATTACATAATAATCATCAGACCCTATAGGCTAGATAGTGAGTTGCCATTGTTCATTACAATATAATCATCAGACCCTATAGGTCTTTAAGCTTCTCATGGGACTGAACTCGCAACTCCCCATTGCTCTTAGATTCAGTCGAGTAATAGTGAGTGGCAAGTTCTCTGATACCTGTGAGATTCATTCATGATCCTCCATATCATATTGTAGCATAATAAACAGTTAAAAAAGCGTTTGTCTTTATTGTACTAAAATATAATCATGGCATGTCTAGTTTATTTGTCTTATCTGCATTTACACAGGCTCTTTATCTTGTGCTAGCATAACTTCTCCAAATTCTTAGGCCTATTTTTTTTCTTTTTTAATTCATAGACAAAATACAATTTTAACCCCTTAAGGACCAACGACGTACAGGGTACGTCCTACAAAAAAATGTCCTTAACGACCAAGGACGTACCCTGTACGTCATTGGTCTCTATAAGCAGTGGAAGCGATCCTGATCGCTTCCAGCCGCTTTCATGTTATTGCAGTGATGCCTCGATATCGAGGCATTCTGCAATAACATTTTCTAGCCATCCGATGCAGAGAGAGCCACTCAGTGTCCCTTTTTGCATCGGACATCGATGGCCACGATCATTGGTGGGTGGGAGCAATGTGGGAGGCCGGTGGGAGGCCATCAATGTGGGAAGCGAGCCAGAGGGGGACAGGATCGCGTAAGGGGATGCCGGGGGCGCGCGCGCGGGGACGGGAGTGGATGGGAACCACTACACTATGAAACATTTAATAACGATAATTAAATAAAGTGAGAGAGAGGAGGGAGGGAATTTTGATCTAAGGGATCTGGGAAGGGGGGTTTGGCTATTGATGGGGGGGGAAGCTACACTACAGAAAAATATAAGAAAAAATACAAAAAATGAAATTTTGTGGCAAACTGGGTACTGGCAGACAGCTGCCAGTACCCAAGATGACGCACATTAAGGTAAAGGGGGAGGGTTAGAGAGCTGTTTGGAGGGGATCAGGGAGGTTGGGGGCTAAGGGGGGATCCTACACAGCAGAATATGTCATCAGACCCTATAGGCTAGATAGTGAGTTGCTATTGTACATTACAATATAATCATCAGACCCTATAGGCTAGATAGTGAGTTGCTATTATACAATACAATATAATCATCAGACCCTATAGGCTAGATAGTGAGTTGCTATTATACATTACAATATAATCATCAGACCCTATAGGCTAGATAGTGAGTTTGCTATTATACAATACAATATAATCATCAGACCCTATAGGCTAGATAGTGAGTTGCTATTGTACATTACAATATAATCATCAGACCCTATAGGCTAGATAGTGAGTTTGCTATTATACAATACAATATAATCATCAGACCCTATAGGCTAGATAGTGAGTTGCTATTGTACATTACAATATAATCATCAGACCCTATAGGCTAGATAGTGAGTTGCTATTATACATTACAAAATAATCATCAGGCCCTATAGGCTAGATAGAGAGTTGCTATTATACAATACAATATAATCATCAGATCCTATAGGCTAGATAGTGAGTTGCTATTGTACATTACAATATAATCATCAGACCCGATAGGCTAGATAATGAGTTGCTATTGTACATTACAATATAATCATCAGACCCTATAGGCTAGATAGTGAGTTGCTATTATACATTACAATATAATCATCAGACCCTATAGGCTAGATAATGAGATACTATTATACAATACAAAATAATTATCAGACCCTATAGGCTAGATAGTGAGTTGCTATTGTACATTACAAGATAATCATCAGACCCTTTAGGCTAGATAGTGAGTTGCTATTATACAATACAATAGAATCATCAGACCCTATAGGCTAGATAGTGAGTTACTATTGTACATTACAATATAATCATCAGACCCTATAGGCTAGATAGTGAGTTTCAATTATAGAATACAATATAATCATCAGACCCTATAGGCTAGATAGTAAGTTGCTATTGTACATTACAATATAATCATCAGACCCTATAGGCTAGATAGTGAGTTGCTATTGTACATTACAATATAATCATCAGACCCTAAAGGGCTAGATAGTGAGCTTTTATTGTACATTACATAATAATCATCAGACCCTATAGGCTAGATAGTGAGCTGTTATTGTACATTGCATAATAATCATCAGACCCTTTAGGATAGATAGTGAGTTACTATTGTACATTACAATATAATCATCAGACCCTATAGGCTAGATAGTGAGTTGCTATTAAACAATACAATATAATCATCAGACCCTATAGGCTAGATAGTGAGTTGCTATTAAACAATACAATATAATTATCAGACCCTATAGGCTAGATAGTGATTTGCTGTTGTACATTACAATATAATCATCATACCCTGATGTGGGAGGCGGGTGGGCGGCCATCAATGTGGGAAGCGAGCCAGAGAGGGACAGGATCACGTAAGGAGATGCCGGGGCGCGCGCGAGGGAACCGGAGTGGATGGGATCTACTACACTATGAAACATTTAATAACAATAATTAAATAAAGTGCGAGAGAGGAGGGAGGGAATTTTGATCTAAGGGATCTGGGAAGGGGGGGTTGGCTCTTGAGGGCGGGGAAGCTACACTACAGAAAAATATGGAAAAAATACAAAAAATAAAATTTTCTGGCAAACTGGGTACTGACAGACAGCTGTCAGTACCCAAGATGGCGCACAATAAGGTAAAGTGGGAGGGTTAGAGAGCTGTTTGGGGGGATCAGGGAGGTTGGGGGCTAAGGGGGGATCCTACACAGCAGAATATGTCATCAGACCCTATAGGCTAGATAGTGAGTTGCTATTGTACATTACAATATAATCATCAGACCCTATAGGCTAGATAGTGAGTTGCTATTATACAATACAATATAATCATCAGACCCTATAGGCTAGATAGTGAGTTGCTATTATACATTACAATATAATCATCAGACCCTATAGGCTAGATAGTGAGTTTGCTATTATACAATACAATATAATCATCAGACCCTATAGGCTAGATAGTGAGTTGCTATTGTACATTACAATATAATCATCAGACCCTATAGGCTAGATAGTGAGTTTGCTATTATACAATACAATATAATCATCAGACCCTATAGGCTAGATAGTGAGTTGCTATTGTACATTACAATATAATCATCAGACCCTATAGGCTAGATAGTGAGTTGCTATTATACATTACAAAATAATCATCAGGCCCTATAGGCTAGATAGAGAGTTGCTATTATACAATACAATATAATCATCAGATCCTATAGGCTAGATAGTGAGTTGCTATTGTACATTACAATATAATCATCAGACCCGATAGGCTAGATAATGAGTTGCTATTGTACATTACAATATAATCATCAGACCCTATAGGCTAGATAGTGAGTTGCTATTATACATTACAATATAATCATCAGACCCTATAGGCTAGATAATGAGTTACTATTATACAATACAAAATAATTATCAGACCCTATAGGCTAGATAGTGAGTTGCTATTGTACATTACAAGATAATCATCAGACCCTTTAGGCTAGATAGTGAGTTGCTATTATACAATACAATAGAATCATCAGACCCTATAGGCTAGATAGTGAGTTACTATTGTACATTACAATATAATCATCAGACCCTATAGGCTAGATAGTGAGTTTCAATTATAGAATACAATATAATCATCAGACCCTATAGGCTAGATAGTAAGTTGCTATTGTACATTACAATATAATCATCAGACCCTATAGGCTAGATAGTGAGTTGCTATTGTACATTACAATATAATCATCAGACCCTAAAGGGCTAGATAGTGAGCTTTTATTGTACATTACATAATAATCATCAGACCCTATAGGCTAGATAGTGAGCTGTTATTGTACATTGCATAATAATCATCAGACCCTTTAGGATAGATAGTGAGTTACTATTGTACATTACAATATAATCATCAGACCCTATAGGCTAGATAGTGAGTTGCTATTAAACAATACAATATAATCATCAGACCCTATAGGCTAGATAGTGAGTTGCTATTAAACAATACAATATAATTATCAGACCCTATAGGCTAGATAGTGATTTGCTGTTGTACATTACAATATAATCATCATACCCTGATGTGGGAGGCGGGTGGGCGGCCATCAATGTGGGAAGCGAGCCAGAGAGGGACAGGATCACGTAAGGAGATGCCGGGGCGCGCGCGAGGGAACCGGAGTGGATGGGATCTACTACACTATGAAACATTTAATAACAATAATTAAATAAAGTGCGAGAGAGGAGGGAGGGAATTTTGATCTAAGGGATCTGGGAAGGTGGGGTTGGCTATTGAGGGCGGGGAAGCTACACTACAGAAAAATATGGAAAAAATACAAAAAATAAAATTTTCTGGCAAACTGGGTACTGACAGACAGCTGTCAGTACCCAAGATGGCGCACAATAAGGTAAAGTGGGAGGGTTAGAGAGCTGTTTGGGGGGATCAGGGAGGTTGGGGGCTAAGGGGGGATCCTACACAGCAGAATATGTTTTCTTTAAAAAAAAAAAAAAATAATAATAATAAAAAAAAAACTTTTATTTTAGTACTGGTAGAATTTCTGCCAGTATTTAAGATGGTGGGGACAATTGTGGGGTGGAGGAGGAAAGAGAGCTGTTTGGGAGGGATCAGGGGGTGTGATGTGTCAGGTGGGAGGCTGATCTCTACACTAAAGCTCAAATTAACCCTGCAAGCTCCCTACAAGCAACCTAATTAACCCCTTCACTGCTAGGCATAATACAAATGTAGTGAGCACCGGCATTTAGCGGCCTTCTAATTGCCAAAAAGCAACGCCAAAGACCAAAAGTTAGTGAAAAAGTTAACCATTTTTTTTATTTGATCGCATTTGGCGGTGAAATGGTGGCATGAAATATACCATGATGGGCCTAGATCAATACTTTGGGATGTCTTCTAAAAAATATATATATACATGTCAAGGGATATTTAGGGATTCCTGACAGATATCAGTGTTCCAATCTAACTATCGCTAATTTTTTAAAAAAAGGGGTTTGGAAATAGCAAAGTGCTACTTGTATTTATTGCCCTATAACTTGAAAAAAAAAAAATGAGATGAGATGTATAATTTATTTATCTTTTCTCCATTTACACAGGCTATTTCCCTTGTCCTAACATAACTTCTCCAATTTCTTAAAGGGACAGTCAAGTCCCAAAAAAACATTCATGTTTCAAATAGGGCATGTAATTTTAAACAACTTTCCAATTTACTTTTATCACCAATTTTGCTTTGTTCTTTTGGTATTCTTAGTTAAAAGCTAAACCTAGGAGGTTTATATGCTAATTTCTTAGACCTTGAAGGCCGCCTCTAATCTAAATGCATTTTGATAGTTTTTCACCACTAGAGGGCATTAGTTCATGTGTTTAATATAGATAACATTGAACTCATGCACATGAATTTAACATGGAGACAGCTCTAATCGGCTAAAATGCAAGTCTGTCAAAAGAACTGAAATAAGGGGGCAGTCTGCTGAGGTTTAGATACAAGGTAATTACAGAGGTAAAACTTGTATTATTATAACTGTGTTGGTTATGCAAAACTGGGGAATTGGTAATTAAGGGATTATCTATCTTTTAAAACAACAATTCTGGTGTTGGCTGTCCCTTTAATCTTAAAGGGTATTGAAGGGTATTTTTTTTATTCATAGAAAGAATGCAAATTAAAACCAATGTCCAGTTTAGTTATATTATTTCATTTTCTTTATTATCATGGTATCCTTTGTTGAAGAAGCAGCAATGCACTACTGGGAGCTAGATGAATGCATTGGGAGAGCCAATAACATAAGGCATATATGTGCAGCCTCCAATCAGCAGTTCCTGAGCCTACCTAGGCGTACATACATGCCCCTGTCCACCGCAGCTCGCCTCTCGCCACACAAGGGCAATTTTGCACTTGCGTGCAATCCCGCCCCCAGTTTGCGCACAGCCATTCACGCGCGGGCAGGAGCTGTCAATCTCCCTGGCTGGACGAGACCTGGGAGATTTAAATTCTCCCCCTGAGAGGTGGTGAAAGGTTAGGAAAGCAGCGGTCTAATGATCGCTGCTTGTTAAATACGGACTGCAGGTTCTCTTGTGAGAACCTGCAGTCATAGGGGGACGAAAGGCTTGCAAAGCCTTCTATAATTCGACCCCTTAATCAGTCCTTTTACTAATCCCCCTCTTCTTCTCTACTGCTGAAGACTAGGCTGGCAATAGACTAAAGCATTAACATTAGTGATGTCGCAAACCTAAAAATTTGCTTTCTGGTAATTAGAAGGCCGTTAAATGCTGCTGCGCATCACATGTGTATTATGGCTAGCAGTGAAGGGGTTAATTAGGTAGTTTGTAGGGAGCTTGCAGGGTTAATTTTAGCTTTAGTGTAGAGATCAGCCTCCCACCTGACACATCAGACCCCCTGATCCCTCCCAAACAGCTCCCTTCCCTCCCCCACCCCACAATTGTCCCCGCCATCTTAAGTACTGGCAGAAAGTCTGCCAGTACTAAAATAAAAGGTTTTTAAATTTTTTGTAATTTTTTTAGCATATTTACATATGCTGTGGTGTAGCATCCCCCCTTAACCCCCAACCTCCCTGATCCCCCCCAAAATAGCTCTCTAACCCTCCCCATCTGCCTTATTGGCGGCCATCTTGGGTACTGGCAGCTGTCTGCTATTATTTCACAGTCAAAAAAGTGTTGTTTTTCTTAAATGTACACTACTGTTACACCAGTTATGAGTGGTGGCACTGGGCAAGTGGGCACAGTATACGCTGTGAGACTGACACACACGCTGGCAGGCAGGCAACTGCAATTAGATTACACAGGGAAAAAAAAAAAAGCAGACTGATGTTCTAGCCCTAAAAAGGGCTTTTTGAGGTGCTGTCCTTACAGCAGAGATCATATGAGTCCTTCAGGACTGTAGTGGACACTAAATACACTAGCCTAGCTATCGATTTCCCTATTAAATCAGCAGCAGCTACACTGTCCCTCCTCTCACTAAGAATGCAGCTTCCAAATGAATCTAAAATGGATGCTGTCCAGGAGGTGGGAGGGTCTGGGAGGGAGGGTCTGCTGCTGATTGGCTGTAATGTGTATTCTGACTGTGAGGTACAGGGTCAAAGTTTACTCAATGATGACGAATAGGGGGCGGATCGAACATCGCATATGTTCGCCCGCAGAGGCTAACGCGAACATGCTATGTTCGCCGGGAACTATTCGCCGGCGAACTATTCGCAACATCACTAATTAACATATTTTGTAAGTCTTTTGTACTATGAATCTTCTTATTCTTTACAGTTATTTGCTACTTACACCTTGGACTGTTTATTATTAACCACCAGACAATTTAGTATTTTAATCAGTTTAGTAAAATGCAGATTTAACAGAGATCTGTGGTCTAATATGTATGTGGGTATATGGCTGTCAGGGAATATAGGTTACTGGTCTCATCTGAAGACTGATGTGGGAATACAGTTGATAAGGGCAAGAGGGTCAGGATTATGCTCTGATGTCTGATTTAGGTATAGCGAATCAGGGGGCTGATATTGACTTATAACTTACTGGGGCTAAAAAGATATGGGCGTGTGATCTGAGGTCTGATGTTGTCCCCTGGTCACCTGTTGGTTGTTCTATATTTTCTGTGCAGCTGGTAACCCTACCGTAACCTTTACTTTTATGCGCCTGCACATGCACTGCTAGATCTGCACAAACTAATAATTTATGAACATGGCAACTAATTCAATTAAGAATTTATAACAACACTTAAGGTTGTTTGTTTTGAAGTTCTGACCTAATAAAAAAGATAATATATTGTTTATCACATTGTGGCTGTCTTTTCCTTCGGTACTGGTGAACTTAGTAATGATAAATCATGGTCAGGTTAGGGGCCCATGTAGGGTTGCCACCTCTGCCATGTTTTCCTGGACACTTATGAGTTACACATGCTGCAGGGTGTTCAGAGGGAAACATGCATTGTGCTGTTGGACAGCAATAAAAATAGTGATACTGGACAGCATTATTCATTTTCCTCCTTGCACACCCTGCAGCATGTGTAACTCATAAGTGTCCAGGAAAGCATGGCCGAGGTGACAACCCTAGGCCCAGGACAGAATCTTGTGTGAATGTCAAAGAGTCATATGTCATTTCCAAAAGTGGCACTAAAAATATTTAGATTTCATATTCTTATTTACATCATATCTCTCCTGGCAGATAGGCATTTGGGCTAGGCATTAGTGAGTGATTTTTACTGCTATAAAGTTTATACAGGTATAGGCACACACAGGAATTATAAATGCACTTTAAAACTTAATAGAATCTCTACATACAAGCAATAGAATTTAAAATATATATCTCTTCACAAACTTTGAGTGGTTGACAATAACTGTAACAAAGTAACATTGGGGATTCATCTGAGTGTATACACAAAATAATTGCTAAGTAAGTGTACAGCCAATCTAAATGTTCTAATCACAATTTGGGCTTTTTTTGGACACACCTGTGCCTGTTACACCCAAACCTATGATACCAGTATGCATGAAGCCATAAAATCAGTGCATAAGATGTAAACAAACAAAACAAATCTATCAATGTTGCAAAAAATATTGTTTCATTGAAAAAAATATATATATTATTGTCATACAATAGTATGTGTATGTATATGTGTGTGCATGTGTTTATGTATGTATGTATGTATGTGTATGTATGTGTGTGTGTGTGTGCATGTGTGTATTTATGTATGTGTATGTATGTATGTGTATGTGTGTGTGTGTGTGTGTGTGTGTGTGTGTGTGTGTGCATGTGTATGTGTGTATTTATGTATGTGTATGTATGTATGTGTATGTATGTATGTGTGTGTGTGTGTGTGTGTGTGCATGTGTATGTGTGTATTTATGTATGTGTATGTATGTATGTGTATGTGTGTGTGTGTGTATGTGTATGTGTGTATTTATGTATGTGTATGTATGTATGTGTATGTATGTATGTGTGTGTGTGTGTGTGTGTGTGTGTGTGTGTGTGCATGTGTATGTGTGTATTTATGTATGTGTATGTATGTATATGTATGTGTGTGTGTATAATAATATTTTAAAAATGAGAGCTCAAATATAGTAACTCAGCACTATGCAGGCAACATTTAACCATTGAAATAAAAATAAAGGCATTATACCAAAAAATGTGTTTTGAGATTTCTTCTTTCCCGTTGTTTTAGTACATAATATTGAAACAGCAGTTTTCACATGCGATTAGTGTGAGTTACTAAAGCTATACGTTGACAATCTGAATGATAAATAACACCAATAGATATTTGTATTAAAAAAAAAGGAAGTCACAATATTTATCAGACGCAAGCACAATAAACATTGCTGCTTATGTGTATAAAATATGTCAGTAGTGACATTGGAAGAGCTTCACTTCATGACACAAATTACCCAGCTTTCCTTGTAAAGTGAATGTGCTAACATAGCTGTCCGACATTAACTATAACTTTGTAGAAGTATTTATTTACAGAACTGGGGAGAAGTGCATTAGCTTTATAGAAAGTGCTGTGAGCAAACACTAAAAAAGCATGGTATTTGGAATTTTAGATCAGTATGTCAGTTCATTTTGCGATCCAACATGTATTAATGCATTTTATTATTATTATTATTATTATTATTATTATTAATACACATAAACCACAAGTGAAGCAAAAAAACACTAAAATCTGTTTTGCAAAAATGTATCAACAAGCTTACCCTAAGGAATTTATTTAATTAGATAAATGGATAGATGATAGATAAATAGATAGATAGATAGATAGATAAAAAAAGATTTCGTATGTAATGATTTAAATTATACTAGTTATACAACGTTTTTGCTCATCAACACTAATATAAAATACAGTACCATCATTTATATCATAGCATCAGTTAAATCACAATGTATGTTTCATCAGTTACTTTCTTACCTTTTGTAGCCAGAAGAGCAACTGGAACAGCTATAACAATAACAACCACAGCTCCCATCAGCAAACCTAACAGCCACTTCACCCATGTCTGAAAAACAAACACACAATGTCATCAATTTGATTCCAGATATTTTTTTTGCTATTTATACTGAGCAAGCTTCAGGAATAGCTTCTAGATCTCTCAGTACCAAGTCAAACTAAGTAATAATTGTGATGCTTCCATTAAGAAGAAGAAAAAACTATACATTTTTATAGTTAAACCCCATAATACTTTAATTATTTGCAAGTGCCCCTTCTATCATTTAAATCTTAAGTACAAATGAAAGCACTAACCTGCATGTTTCTGGAGAGCCTTCTGTATTTTATCCGTCTCCCAACGCATGGAAGATCAGCAAAGAAAAAAGGAGAAGAAAGTAAGTGCCTGGGTAAAAAGTCCGGGGATCATTCAAGTCAGGCTTCAATCCAAATAGTTAAACATTAGTGATTCCTGCAGGCATGGGATTGTACACAAGTGTGCTGCTGGCTCTTCCCAGTGTGAGGGTGCTTGACTTCTACAGATATGCACACTGCAACTGCAATCACTTCTAAACTCCACTGGAAACTTTGTGGCAGCTGTCTGAGTTTTACAGAGGTCTCAGATCTTTTGGTTTGCATTTGGTGCCGTAATACAGCAACACTTGTGCTGCAGAGTTAAAAGAATGGGAGAAGAATTGCCTAATTCTTGTGTTCTAACCTAAGGATCACCCGTGCAGATAAACCCACATGCTAGCAATGAAACATCTTCAAAATAGGGTTGTTGTTTTTTTTCCCCAGCAGCAGAATGGATTAGTTTATTATTATTATTATTAGCCATGAACAGTTTCTTATTGTATAAAGTGAAGACATTTTAAAAAATCCTAATAGTGAAATAATTCTATTAAATACTTTACAATTTCACTATTGTTGCAGTTTACCTAGATCTGCAATTAAGAGTTTTTAAAGAACACTGTACACAAAGTTTTTGTTATGCATTTGGAAGAGCAACATTTTTTGCATGAAAAAAAAGGTTTATTAACAATCTATTTACATAGAAACTGGCAAGTAATGTACATGTAATTGGGACATATTTATATTAGAGAAGCAAACTCCCCCCCCCCCCTCCCCAAAAAAAGAAGAAAAAACAAAAGTTAGGTTTAAAGGTACAATTCAATTAAAACTGCAATGCATAGCATGCAATTTTAAACAACTTTCCAATTTACTTTTATTTAAATAATTGTTTTGATCTCTATGTATCCATTGTTGAAGAGTAGACTCAGGAGCATCTGGTGAGCGAATGGCAAGAGACAAACGTGTGTAGCCACCAATCATCAGCTAGCTCCATGAAGTGATTTGCTGCTGCAGAAGATACATATATTTTTAACCAAAGGATACCAAACTACAAAGTCAAGTTTATAACAGAAGTTAGTTGGAAAGGTGTTAAAAATGCATGCTTTATCCCTTTAAATGTTTTTTTGTCTTATTTCTTTTGCTGTGGCCAATTCAGGAGCGTTATAAACAAGTTCCTGTACATATCAATCAATCACTGTGCATCATGTAGTCATGTCAGGGCTCTGCATTCCACAGAAAGCGCTCCAGCCTCTCCAGCTGAGCTCTGTCTTTGTATCTGATATGAGCATTTGATTGAGAGGGCCTGTAGGGCTTTGGGGTCTAATTGTCTGCATGCCTTACTGAAACATTATTTTAGTACTATAAGTTCACAGCTTTATATGTTTTTAAAATAAAACTGCTGAAGATGTGTCATATATGCCGCATGACAACAGTGAAGTTGAAGGAATATTTTTCATTGCTTCAGCTCATTTTGAAAGTTCCCATACATGCATATGCATCACTATGCAAATAACAGTCCCTAAATGTAGTTATTGCCACTGCTCATTATTATGAAAATAAGAAATAAATTACACATATGGTAACATTTTCAAGTAGCTTGATACACAAGGCAATCCTGCTCATGGGGCCTTTTATTTGTCACTCAATGTATCAGACAGGTTTTATATAATTGACCAACCACACACTATTTTTGCTGGTTGTAGACTTTCTCCTTTTGTAATCACAGTTTTTATTTCAGCATTACAGACTTTCTTCCTCTCAGAACTTTAGCATTTGTGGATAAGTTAAGATATGATTCAGCACTAATGGTGATAATATGAAAGAAAGAGGGGTAGTAAAGCCTAAACTGCATTGCTATGGCTAGGGCTAAAATAGTAAAGGTTATAGAGAAACCTGTGGATTAGTGTAACTCTGAAAATGTTAATCCTGAAAGTAAACAGTTTGCATAAATCTAGAAGAGGAGAATCAGCCTACATCAGCACTAATACTCCTATTCTGTATTTATGCTAATGGTATTAATAGAGTACTATTATTTTGTATATCAAGACTCTGTGCATAGATATATCATAAGAAGCATGTCAGGAGCTCTGTTACATGTCTCATATACCCCACAGCTGTTATTGCTAAAGAACATAAGTTAAGATTTACTGTAGAAAATGTGCTTTGTTGCACCATATGTAAGTAATCTTATTGTATCTGTGCATTTGGTAATACTGACCTAGAGTCAAAGTAAAATACTTAGGGCTAGATTACCTGTGGTGCACTAACTGTTGCGCACAAGTGATATCTTTTCCGCTTTTTGCACTGAACTTATTACTCATATTACAAGTTGAAAAGTTGTATAAAACACAACATAAATACATTTAAAAGTACAGTTACACTCATATAAACACTGTCTGATAAAAAAATTATTTAATTTCTTTTTTAAAAATAATACATGCAAAGGGCTTTACCATATATATATATATATATATATATATATATATATACATGCATGCACATGTCTAAATATGTGTTTGTATGTATATACAAATGTATATATGTGTGTACTTACTGTATGTATTTAAATATGTAAAAATCATTTAAAATTATTATGCTTACTTTACATTATTATGTTCTTCACGTACGGCTAGATTTAGAGTTTTGTCGGTAAGGACCCGCGTAGCTAACGCCGGCTTTTTTCTGGCCGCACCATAAAAATAACTCTGGTATTGAGAGTCCACATAAAGGCTGCGTTAGGCTCCAAAAAAGGAGCGTAGAGCATATTTAACGCAGCTTCAACTCTCGATACCAGAGTTGCTTACGGACGCGGCCAGCCTCAAAAACGTGCTCGTGCACGATTCCCCCATAGGAAACAATGGGGCTGTTTGAGCTGAAAAAAAACCTAACACCTGCAAAAAAGCCGCGTTCAGCTCCTAACGCAGCCCCATTGTTTGCTATGGGGAAACACTTCCTACGTCTGCACCTAACACTCTAACATGTACCCCAAGTCTAAACACCCCTAACCTTACACTTATTAACCCCTAATCTGCCGCCCCCGCTATCGCTGACCCCTGCATATTATTTTTAACCCCTAATCTGCCGCTCCGTAAACCGCCGCTACTTACATTATCCTTATGTACCCCTAATCTGCTGCCCCTAACACTGCCGACCCCTATATTATATTTATTAACCCCTAATCTGCCCCCCACAACGTCGCCTCCACCTGCCTACACTTATTAACCCCTAATCTGCCGAGCGGACCGCACCGCTATCATAATAAAGTTATTAACCTCTAATCCGCCTCACTAACCCTATAATAAATAGTATTAACCCCTAATCTGCCCTCCCTAACATCGCCGACAACTAACTTCAATTATTAACCCCTAATCTGCCGACCGGAGCTCACCGCTATTCTAATAAATGTATTAACCCCTAAAGCTAAGTCTAACCCTAACACTAACACCCCCCTAACTTAAATATAATTTAAATCTAACGAAATTAATTAACTCTTATTAAATAAATTATTCCTATTTAAAGCTAAATACTTACCTGTAAAATAAATCCTAATATAGCTACAATATAAATTATAATTATATTATAGCTATTTTAGGATTAATATTTATTTTACAGGTAATTTTGTATTTATTTTAACCAGGTACAATAGCTATTAAATAGTTAAAGGGACATGAAACCCAAATTTTTTCTTTCATGATTTAGAAAGAGCATACAATTATAAACAACTTTCTAATTTACTTCTATTATCTAATGTGCTTCATTCTCTTGATATTCTTTGCTGAAAAGCATATCTAGATATGCTTAGTAGCTGCTGATTGGTAGCTGCACATAGATGCCTCCTGTGATTGGTTCACTGTGTGCATTGCTATTTCTTCATTAAAGTATATCTAAAGAATGAAGCAAATTAGGTAATAGAAGTACATTGGAATGATGTTTAAAATTGTATTCTCTACGTTAATCATGAAAGAAAATGTTTGGGTATAGTGTCCCTTTAAGAACTATTTAATAGCTAAAATAGTTAAAATAATTACAAAATTACCTGTAAAATAAATCCTAACCTAAGTTACAATTAAACCTAACACTATACTATCATTAAATTAATTAAATAAAATACCTACAATTACCTACAATTAAACCTAACACTACACTATCAATACATTAATTAAATACAATACCTACAAATAACTACAATGAAATAAACTAACTAAAGTACAAAAAATAAAAAAGAACTAAGTTACAAAAAATAAAAAAATATTTACAAACATAAGAAAAATATTACAACAATTTTAAACTAATTACACCTACTCTAAGCCCCCTAATAAAATAACAAAGACCCCCAAAATAAAAAATGCCCTACCCTATTCTAAATTAATAAAGTTCAAAGCTCTTTTACCTTACCAGCCCTGAACAGGGCCCTTTGCGGGGCATGCCCCAAGAAGTTCAGCTCTTTTGCCTGTAAAAAAAAACACATACAATACCCCCCCCCCCCAACATTACAACCCAAACCCCCCTTAAATAAACCTAACACTAAGCCCCTGAAGATCATCCTACCTTGTCTTCACCTCACCGGGTATCACCGATCGGTCCTGGCTCCAAAATCTTCATCCAACCCAAGCGGGGGCTGGCGATCCATCATCCAGTGGCTGAAGAGGTCCAGAAGAGGCTCCAAAGTCTTCATCCTATCCGGGAAGAAGAGTAGATCTGGACCGGCAACCATCATCTTCCAAGCGGCATCTTCTATCTTCATCCAATGAGGACCGGCTCCATCCTGAAGACCTCCACCGCGGACCCATCTTCATCCGGCGACCTCCAACTGAAGAATGACGGTTCCTTTAAGGGACGTCATCCAAGATGGCGTCCCTCGAATTCCGATTGGCTGATAGGATTCTATCAGCCAATCGGAATTAAGGTAGGAATATTCTGATTGGTTGATGGAATCAGCCAATCAGAATCAAGATCAATCCGATTGGCTGATCCAATCAGCCAATCAGATTGAGCTCGCATTCTATTGGCTGATCGGAACAGCCAATAGAATGCGAGCTTAGGTTAGGATTTATTTTACAGGCAATTTTGTAATTATTTTAACTATTTTAGCTATTAAATAGTTCTTAACTATTTAATAGCTATTGTACCTGGTTAAAATAAATACAAAGTTACCTGTAAAATAAATATTAATCCTAAAATAGCTATAATATAATTATAATTTATGTTGTAGCTATATTAGGGTTTATTTTACAGGTAAGTATTTAGCTTTAAATAGGAATAATTTATTTAATAAGAGTTAATTAATTTCGTTAGATTTAAATTATATTTAAGTTAGGGGGGTGTTAGTGTTAGGGTTAGACTTAGCTTTAGGGGTTAATACATTTATTAGAATAGCGGTGAGCTCCGGTCGGCAGATTATGGGTTAATAATTGAAGTTAGGTGTCGGCGATGTTAGGGAGGGCAGATTAGGGGTTAATACTATTTATTATAGGGTTAGTGAGGCAGATTAGGGGTTAATAACTTTATTATAGTAGCGGTGCGGTCCGCTCGGCAGATTAGGGGTTAATAAGTGTAGGCAGGTGGAGTCGACGTTGAGGGGGGCAGATTAGGGGTTAATACAGAGTTTTCCAAACTTTTCATGTTGGTGACACACTTTTTAGACCTACATCCTTTTGCGACACAGTAATTCAGTTCTACTAGCAAACAGGAGGCTAACTAACTTGTTTGAAGCGATACGGACACATACATAAATTATATAATAACGAAATGTATTTACAAGTAAGAGTAAGTATGTGCAAGAATAAAAAATAGTTTAACATCACCAATAGCTACTTACTATTTTAATGGGATGTATGAGGTTGATGGAATGAACACAGTTTCTGAATATTTGGTGGAATATTAGATGACACTCACATTTCATCATCAAGCATTTTTAAGCTTTCTCTTCCTATCCATATATCGAGAGCAGCAATGCACTACTGGGAGCTAGCTGCAAAAAAAACAACACTGACTTCAGCTCAACGTTTAAGCTGCCACCCTCAGAGTTATGCGAGTCCGACTGACTACTGCCCGCATTGCAAACACACTGCTATCCCATTCACTGACTACACATGCAGTCGCAAGCCGATCGAGGAGACTACACGTGCAGTCAGGAGCCAATGTGCCGCCAATGGGAATAGTTTTAGTTACAGCTGAGCTGCACCAATAGGTTAAGATGATCTGTGACCCACTAGGTATCAATCATGTGTCAACCACGTGATGTGCATAGCAGGTAGGAAAAAAGTCTGAAACCAAAAAAAAAATAAAAAAATATTTAAATTAAAAAAAAATTGTGCTGAATCTGGGACACACCTACACACTTCTGCCGACACACTAATGTGTCACGACACAGTTTGGAAAGCACTGGGTTAATAAATATAATATAGGGGTCGACGGTGTTAGGGGCAGCAGATTAGGGGTACATAAGGATAACTTAAGTAGCGGCGCTTTGCGGTCGGCAGATTAGGGGTTAATTATTGTAGGTAGCTGGCGGCGACGTTGTGGGGGGCAGGTTAGGGGTTAATAAATATAATATAGGGGTCGGCGGTGTTAGGGGCAGCAGATTAGGGGTACATAAGTATAACGTAGGTGGCGGTCGGCAGATTAGGGGTTAAAAAATTTAATCGAGTGGCGGCGATGTGGTGGGGGACTCGGTTTAGGGGTACATAGGTAGTTTATGGGTGTTAGTGTACTTTAGAGCACAGTAGTTAAGAGCTTTATGAACCGGCGTTAGCCCAGAAAGCTCTTAACTACTGACTTTTTTCTGCGGCTGGAGTTTTGTCGTTAGAATTCTAACGCTCACTTCAGACACGACTCTAAATACCGGAGTTAGAAAAATCCCGTTGAAAAGATAGGATACGCAATTGACGTAAGGGGATCTGTGGTATGGAAAAGTCACGGCTGAAAAGTGAGCGTTAGACCCTTTTTTGAGTGACTCCAAATACCGGAGGTAGCCTAAAACCAGCGTTAGGAGCCTCTAACGCTGGTTTTCACGGCTACCGCCAAACTCCAAATCTAGGCCATAGAAAATAATGTACTTTTCATTATATATATATATATATATATATATATATATATATATATATATATATATATATATGTGATAATGTTACTGTAAAATAGATATCCATACCTAAATATCTATAGGAACAGATATACAGGTATAGGTATTTACAGATTTGTATAAAAATATGTATTTACCATAGAATGTAGATTGTTCTGTATGTGAAGGACATTGCAATGTGACATTTAATAATTCATGGCATTTTAAGCGCACTTAAATCAACGCGATTGGGTTAGAGCACGGATATGGGTGTTAGGTTTTTTCAGTTTGCAGGCTCCATTGAAATATATGGGGAATATGTTAATGCGATCATGACTTTGCAAAGTCTATCTTTTTGCGTGAAAGTTTTCAACTCATAATACGAGCACAACTCCATGCACGCAAAAAGCCTCTATCTATCTAAGTTAATACGTGAGTGCAAAATAATGCTCCACTCATAATCTAGCCCTTAATAGTTGATGAAAAAATTTACTATATCCAACTGGATTTAAAACATATGTATAATTACAGGGATATGATACCCAACTTGTTGCTTTGGGAGTTGTCCCTGTCAGGCAATAAGCAACGTAGTCTCGGGATTCGTGCAAACAAATATTATTAACATGTTTATTTGCTGTTCTTTCATTATAGAAACAAATTGAGTAATATATCCCTCATCATTAGGCAAGTGCATTAGGAGGTTTCAGATGCCTCTGCATGTGGAAGAAAGTGGCTGCGAGAGGTGATTTCTTCTTCTTAAAGTGCAATACACTCTCACTAGACATGTGCAATTCGTATCGGCGGAATTTCATTTTCCGCCGAATTTTGGCCGATTCGGAGATTCGAATAAATTTGAATTTCCGAATCGGTACCATAACTAAAATCCCGATAAATTCAGAAAATGAATAAATCAGTTTACAAAATTTTCGGATCCATTTTTTATTCATATTCGGAATTTTTCATTGTTCTAATCTAAGCCGCAGTTCCCCAACATCGCTGACACTAACTTAATCGCTAAATAATGCTATTAACCCCTAAACCGCCATTCCTAAACATCGCGGACACTAACTAAACCTATTAGCCCCTAAACCACCGATCCCAAACATCGCTGACACAATTGAAACCTATTAACCCCTAAACCGCTGATCCTAAACATCGCTAACACTAACTAAACCTATTAACCCCTAAACCGCATTCCCCCGACATCGCCGACCCTAACAAAACCTATTTACCCCTAAACCACAGTTCCCCAACATCACTGACACTAATTTAACCCATTAACCCCTAAACTGCCGTACACACACATCGCCAACACTAACTAAACCTATTAACCCCTAAACTGCCGGCCCCCACATAACAACCTAAATTAAACTATATTAACCCCTAAACCTAACACCCCATAACTTCAACATAATTAAAATAGACCTAAATTAAAGTTACAATTATTAACCAATTAAAAATAAATACAAACTTACCTGTGAAATAAAAATAAAACCTAAGCTAGCTACTATATAACTATTTACTAACTACCTAGCTAAAATAAATACAAACTTACCTGTGAAATAAAAATAAAACCTAAGCTTAAACTAATAAAACCTATCATTACTAAAAATAAAACCCCTAACTTTACTAAAAATAAAAAACCTAAGATTACGAAAAAAATTAAAACTACAATTACAAAAAACAATAAACACTAAAATTACAAAAAATAAAAAAAAACACCATTACAAAAAATAACAAACGAAATTATCCAAAATAATAAAAATTATTTCTATTCTAATACCCTGTTTTATATATAAAAAAAAAAACACCCAAAAATAAAAAAAAAACTAATCTATAATAAATTACCAAGGACCATTAAAAGGGCCTTTTGTAGGGCATTGCCCTAACGTTAACAGCTCTTTTGCAGACAAATTACCCCCCCTCTAACATTACAAACCCCCACCCCCCCAAACCCACAAAATAAAAAAATCCTAACAAAAAAAACACCTAATCTACCCATTGCCCTTAAAAGGGCATTCAGCTCTTTTACTGCCCTTAAAAGGTCATTCAGCTCTTTTACTGCCCTTAAAAGGGCATTCAGCTCTGTTTTTGGCCCATTAAAAAAAAAAAGTCCTAATCTAAAAAAAAAACCCACAAAAACCAAATCAGCCAATAGGAATGAGAGTTGCTTAAATCCTATTGGCTGTTCAAATCAGCCAATAGGATTTAAGCAGCTCTAATTTCTTTTGCCGGACTTTAGCAACTGTGAGTACCGATTTTGGGGTTATTCTTAGTGGGGGTTTTTTTGTTATTTTGGGTTTTTTTTTTTAGATTAGGGCTTTTTTAATTTAAATGGGCCGAAAAAGAGCTGAATGCCTTTTAAGGGCAATGCCCATTCAAATGCCCTTTTCAGGGCAATGGGTAGATTAGTGTTTTTTTTAGTTAGTTTTCTTATGTTGTGGGTTGGGGGGGTGGGGGTTTGTAATGTTAGGGGGTGTTTGTTGTAATTTTTTTTTAGCAAAAGAGCTGTTAACTGTAGGGTAATGCCCTACAAAAAGCCCTTTTAAGGGCTATTGGTAGTTTATTATAGATTAAAGTTATTTTTTTTTTATTTTTTTTTTAAACCAGTATTAAAATAGGAATAATTTCTATTATTTTGGATAATTGATATAAGCAAGCATAACCCAGGTTCTCCCCCAAAAATGGGCCGTCTCCTATGCATCACATTCCTGCTTTTTAAATAAACATAGCAAGAGAACTAAAAAAAATGATAATAGGAGTGAATTAGAAAGTTGCTTAACCCCTTAATGACCGAGGACGTGCAGGGTACGTCCTCAGAAAAAAGGCAGTTAACGCCTGAGAACGTACCCTGCACGTCCTCGGGTGGAAAGCAGCTGGAAGCGATCCTGCTCGCTTCCAGCTGCTTTCCGGTTATTGCAGTGATGTCTCGATATGGAGGCATCCTGCAATAACCTTAGATGGCCATCCGATGCAGAGAGAGCCACTCTGTGGCCCTCTCTGCACCGGACATCGATGGCCGGTATCGTTGGTGGGTGGGAGCCGGTGTGGGAGGTGGGTGGCGGCCATCGATGGCCCTGGTCATGTGGAGGGGGGTGGGATCGTGGGCGTGCAAGTCCGGGCGCGCGGGGGCGCGCGCACGTGCACGAGGGGGCGCGCGCAGGCGCGCGCCGGGGCAGGGACCGGGTGGGGACTGCTGCACTACAGAAAAAAATGTGTCCCAAAATAAAAGTGGGACAAGTAATTTAAAAAAAAAAAACCTTAGTCGTTATTTAGGTGGTGGGGGTTGGTCCGTGGGGGGGGGGGGGGGGGAAGCTACACTACAGAAAAAATAAAAAAAATAAAAAATAAATAAACATTTGATTGTGCAAAATGGGTACTGGCAGACAGCTGCCAGTACCCAAGATGGCCCCCAATAAGGCAGAGGGGGAGGCTTAGATAGCTGTTTTGGGGGGGATCAGGGAGGTTGGGGGCTAAGGGGGATCCTAAACCCCACAGGGGGTGGGATGTGTCAGGTGGGAGGCTGAACTCTACACTAAAGCTAAAATTAACCCTGCAAGCTCCCTACACACTACCTAATTAACCCCTTCACTGCTAGCCATAATACACGTGTAATGCGCAGCAGCATTTAGCGACTTTCTAATTACCAAAAAGCAACGCCAAAGTCATATATGTCTGCTATTTCTGAACAAAGGGCATCCCAGAGAAGCATTTACAACCATTTGTGCCATAATTGCACAAGCTGTTTGTAAATAATTTCAGTGAGAAACCTAAAATTGTGAAAAAATTAACGTTTTTTTTAATTTGATCGCATTTGGCGGTGAAATGGTGGCATGAAATATACCAAAATGGGCCTATATCAATACTTGGGGTTGTCTACTGCACTACACTAAAGCTAAAATTAACCCTAGAAGCTCCCTACATGCTCCCTAATTAACCCCTTCACTGCTGGGCATAATACGCGCATTTTGCGCAGGGGCATTTAGCAGCCTTCTAATTACCAAAAAGCAAAGCCAAAGCCATATATGTCTGCTATTTCTGAACAAAGGGGATCCCAGAGAAGCATTTACAACCATTTATGCTATAATTGCATAAGTTGTTTGTAAATAATTTCAGTGAGAAACCTAAAGTTTGTGAAAATATTTGTGAAAAAGTGAACATTTTTTTTTATTTGATCGCATTTGGCGGTGAAATGGTGGCATGAAATATACCAAAATGGGCCTAGATCAATACTTTGGGATGTCTTCTAAAAAAAAATATATACATGTCAATGGATATTCAGGGATTCCTGAAAAATATTAGTGTTCCAATGTAACTAGCGCTAATTTTGAAAAAAAGTGGTTTGGAAATAGCAAAGTGCTACTTGTATTTATGGCCCTATAACTTGCAAAAAAAGCAAAGAACATGTAAACATTGGGTATTTCTAAACTCAGGACAAAAGTTAGAAACTATTTAGCATGGGTGTTTTTTGGTGGTTGTAGATGTGTAACAGATTTTGGGGGTCAAAGTTAGAAAAAATGTGTTTTTTTCCATTTTTTCCTCATATTTTATAATGTTTTTTATAGTAAATTATAAGATATGATGAAAATTATGGTATCTTTTGAAAATCAATTTAATGGCGAGAAAAACGGTATATAATATATGTGGTTACAGTAAATGAGTAAGAGGAAAATTACAGCTAAACACAAACACCGCAAAAATGTAAAAATAGCCTTGGTCCCAAACGGACAGAAAATGGAAAAGTGCTGCGGTCATTAAGGGGTTAAAACTGCATGCTCTATCTGAATCATAAAATAAAAACTTTGGGTTAAGTGTCCCTATAAACTTAGATTTTATTTTTATTTTACAGGTAAGTTTGTATTTATTTTTAAATAGGTAGTTAGTTAATAATTGTAACTTTAATTTAGGTATATTTTGGTGTTAGGTTTGGGGGGGTTAATATTGTTTAATTTCGGTTGTTGCGATGTGGGGGTGGTGGTTTAGGGGTTAATAGGTTTAGTTAGTGTTGGCCTTGTGGGTGTACAGTGGTTTAGGGGTTAATAGGTTTATTTTGTGTTTTAGTTAGTGTTGGCGATGTGGGTGTACGGCGGTTTAGGGGTTAATAGGTTTAGTTAGTGTTGGCGATGTCGGGGAACTGTGGTTTAGGGGTCAATAGGTTTCGTTAGTGTCGGCGATGTCAGGGAACTACGGTTTAGGGGTTAATAGGTTTAGTTAGTGTCTGCGATGTTGGGGAACTGTGGTTTAGGGGTTAATAGGTTTAGTTAGTGTCGGCGATGTCGGGGAACTGCAGTTTAGGGGTTAATAAGTTTAGTTAGTGTTGGTGATGTTTGGGAACGGCAGTTTAGGGGTCAATAGGTTTATTTAGTGTTTTAGTTAGTGTCGGCGATGTCGGGGAACTGCGGTTTAGTGGTTAATAGGTTTAGTTACTGTCGGTGATGTCGGGGAACGGCAGTTTAGGGATTAATAGGTTTATTTAGTGTCGGCGATGTGGAAGTGCAGCGGTTTAGGGGTTAATAGGTTTAGGTAGTGTCTGCGATGTTGGGGAACTGTGGTTTAGGGGTTAATAGGTTTAGTTAGTGTCGGCGATGTCGGGGAACTGCAGTTTAGGGGTTAATAAGTTTAGTTAGTGTTGGTGATGTTTGGGAACGGCAGTTTAGGGGTCAATAGGTTTATTTAGTGTTTTAGTTAGTGTCGGCGATGTCGGGGAACTGCGGTTTAGTGGTTAATAGGTTTAGTTACTGTCGGTGATGTCGGGGAACGGCAGTTTAGGGATTAATAGGTTTATTTAGTGTCGGCGATGTGGAAGTGCAGCGGTTTAGGGGTTAATAGGTTTAGGTAGTGTCTGCGATGTTGGGGAACTGTGGTTTAGGGGTTAATAGGTTTAGTTAGTGTCGGCGATGTCGGGGAACTGCAGTTTAGGGGTTAATAAGTTTAGTTAGTGTTGGTGATGTTTGGGAACGGCAGTTTAGGGGTCAATAGGTTTATTTAGTGTTTTAGTTAGTGTCGGCGATGTTGGGGAACTGCGGTTTAGTGGTTAATAGGTTTAGTTACTGTCGGTGATGTCGGGGAACGGCAGTTTAGGGATTTATAGGTTTATTTAGTGTCGGCGATGTGGAAGTGCAGTGGTTTAGGGGTTAATAGGTTTAGGTAGTGTCGGCGATGTCGGGGAACTGCGGTTTAGGGGTTAATAGGTTTAGTTAGTGTCTGCGATGTTGGGAAACTGTTTAGGTGTTGATAGGTTTGGTTAGTGTTGGTGATGTTTGGTAACGGCAGTTTAGGGGTTAATAGGTTTATTTTGCATTTTAGTTAGTGTCGGTGTTGTCGGAGAACTGCGGTTTAGGGGTTAATAGGTTTAGTTAGTGTCGGTGATGTCGGGGAACGGCGGTTTAGGGATTAATAGGTTTATTTAGTTTCGGCGATGTGGAGGTGCAGCGGTTTAGGGGTTAATAGGTTTAGGTAGTGTTGGCGATGTGAGGGGACAGTGGATTAGGGGTGAATAGCTTTAGTTAGTGTCGGTGATGTTGGGGAACTGCAGTTTAGGGGGATAATAGGTTTAGTTACTGTTGGTGATGTTTGGAAACGGTGGTTTAGGGTTAATAGGTTTATTTAGTGTTTTAGTTCCTGTCGGCGATGTTGGGGAACTGCTTTTTAGGGGTTAATAGATTTAGTTAGTGTCAGTGATGTCTGGAAATGGCGGTTTAGGGGTCAATAGGTTTATTTAGTGTTGGGGATGTGGGGGGCACTGATTTAGGGGTTAATAGGTTTCGTTAGTTTTGGCAATGTTGGGGAACTGCGGTTTAGGGGCAATAGGTTTAGTTAGTGCTGGCGATGTCGGGGAACTGCAGTTTAGGGGTTAATAGGTTTAGTTAGTGTCGGGGATGTCGGAGAACTGCAGTTTAGGGGTTAATAGGTTTAGTTAGTGTTGGCAATGTTTGGGAATTGCGGTTTAGGGGTTATTAGGTTTATTTAGTGTTTTAGTTATTGTCGGCGATGTCGGGGAACTGGAGTTCAGGGGTTAATAGGTTTATTTAGTGTCGGCGATGTGGGGGGGCAGCGGTTTAGGGGTTAATAGGTTTAGGAAGTGTTGGCGATGTGGGTGGCAGGGGGTTAATTGTTTTATTTTGTGTCGGCGATGTGGGTGGCAGCCATTTTAGTAGATAATTTTGCTTTGGCAATCGCCGGCATATTAGTTATGTTTAGTTAAATCGTTTTTTCCTTTACTTTTTTCAGATCCATTGTTTATTCATATGCATTATTCTATTCTAAACTTCAGAATAAAATAATGCATATGAATAAAGAATGGATCCGAAAAAACGAATGGATCCGAAAAAAATGATTTAACTTAGCATAACAAATTTTCCGAAACAATTTTTTTTTAACTTAACTAAACTAATTTGCCGAAACTGAATTATTTATTTAACTAATGAAAACTCTCACTTATTTAGCTTCCATATTATGCTGAATAAATTACTATAAATTCTATATTTATTTTTTTGTTTTTATTCTGAGGGCTGCCCAGGACAAAACGCTATTTTTTTCAACAAGGTGATGTTTTCACCTCTTAGCCAATAGCCGTGCTAGCTTTTCGGCATTATGCCATATGGCTGGTACATTATTGGCTACGAGTTGGAAACAACACCTCTTTGAGAAAATAACATTTTGCAGTCGACAGTCAGAGGTGCTCAGCTCTGCATAAACTCACGGGCAAATAAAGGTACTTTCAGCATGAAGTTTCATGACTAAAAGTCCCGTTTTCTTATAGCAATTTCAAAAACAACATAATTTATGTAAGAACTTACCTGATAAATAAATTTCATTTCATATTAGCAAGAGTCCATGAGCTAGTGACGTATGGGATACATTCCTACCAGGAGGGGCAAAGTTTCCCAAACCTTAAAATGCCTATAAATACACCCCTCACCACACCCACAATTCAGTTTAACGAATAGCCAAGAAGTGGGGTGATAAGAAAAAAGTGCGAAAGCATATAAAATAAGGAATTGGAATAATTGTGCTTTATACAAAAAAATCATAACCACCACAAAAAAGGGCGGGCCTCATGGACTCTTGCTAATATGAAAGAAATGAATTTATCAGGTAAGTTCTTACATAAATTATGTTTTCTTTCATGTAATTAGCAAGAGTCCATGAGCTAGTGACGTATGGGATAATGACTACCCAAGATGTGGATCTTTCCACACAAGAGTCACTAGAGAGGGAGGGATAAAATAAAGACAGCCAATTCCTGCTGAAAATAATCCACACCCAAAATAAAGTTTAATGAAAAACATAAGCAGAAGATTCAAACTGAAACCGCTGCCTGAAGTACTTTTCTACCAAAAACTGCTTCAGAAGAAGAAAATACATCAAAATGGTAGAATTTGGTAAAAGTATGCAAAGAGGACCAAGTTGCCGCTTTGCAAATCTGATCAACCGAAGCTTCATTCCTAAACGCCCAGGAAGTAGAAACTGACCTAGTAGAATGAGCTGTAATCCTCTGAGGCGGAGTTTTACCCGACTCAACATAGGCAAGATGAATTAAAGATTTCAACCAAGATGCCAAAGAAATTGCAGAAGTTTTCTGGCCTTTCTAGAACCGGAAAAGATAACAAATAAACTAGAAGTCTTTCGGAAAGACTTAGTAGCTTCAACATAATATTTCAAAGCTCTAACAACATCCAAAGAATGCAACGATTTCTCCTTAGAATTCTTAGGATTAGGACATAATGAAGGAACCACAATGTCTCTACTAATGTTGTTGGAATTCACAACTTAGGTAAAAATTGAAAAGAAGTTCGCAACACCGCCTTATCCTGATGAAAAATCAGAAAAGGAGACTCACAAGAAAGAGCAGATAATTCAGAAACTCTTCTGGCAGAAGAGATGGCCAAAAGGAACAAAACTTTCCAAGAAAGTAATTTAATGTCCAATGAATGCATAGGTTCAAATGGAGGAGCTTGAAGAGCCCCCAGAACCAAATTCAAACTCCAAGGAGGAGAAATTGACTTAATGACAGGCTTTATACGAACCAAAGCTTGTACAAAACAATGAATATCAGGAAGAATAGCAATCTTTCTGTGAAAAAGAACAGAAAGAGCAGAGATTTGTCCTTTCAAGGAACTTGCGGACAAACCCTTATCTAAACCATCCTGAAGAAACTGTAATATTCTCGGTATTCTAAAAGAATGCCAAGGAAAATTATGAGAAAGACACCAAGAAATATAAGTCTTCCAGACTCTATAATATATCTCTCTGGATACAGATTTACGAGCCTGTAACATAGTATTAATCACAGAGTCAGAGAAACCTCTTTGACCAAGAATCAAGCGTTCAATCTCCATACCTTTAAATTTAAGGATTTCAGATCCTGATGGAAAAAAGGACCTTGAGACAGAAGGTCTGGTCTTAACGGAAGAGTCCACGGTTGGCAAGAGGCCATCCGGACAAGATCCGCATACCAAAACCTGTGAGGCCATGCCGGAGCTACCAGCAGAACAAACGAGCATTCCTTCAGAATCTTGGAGATTACTCTTGGAAGAAGAACTAGAGGCGGAAAGATATAGGCAGGATGATACTTCCAAGGAAGTGATAATGCATCCACTGCCTCCGCCTGAGGATCCCGGGATCTGGACAGATACCTGGGAAGTTTCTTGTTTAGATGAGAAGCCATCAGATCTATTTCTGGAAGTTCCCACATTTGAACAATCTGAAGAAATACCTCTGGGTGAAGAGACCATTCGCCCGGATGCAACGTTTGGCGACTGAGATAATCCGCTTTCCAATTGTCCATACCTGGGATATGAACCGCAGAGATTAGACAGGAGCTGGATTCCGCCCAAACCAAAATTCGAGATACTTCTTTCATAGCCAGAGGACTGTGAGTCCCTCCTTGATGATTGATGTATGCCACAGTTGTGACATTGTCTATCTGAAAACAAATGAACAACTCTCTCTTCAGAAGAGGCCAAGACTGAAGAGCTCTGAAAATTGCACGGAGTTCCAAAATATTGATCGGAAATCTCACCTCCTGAGATTCCCAAACCCCTTGTGCCATCAGATACCCCCACACAGCTCCCCAACCTGTAAGACTTGCATCTGTTGAGATTATAGTCCAGGTCGGAAGAACAAAGAAGCCCCCTGAACTAAACGATGGTGATCTGTCCACCATGTCAGAGAGTGTCGTAAAATCGGTTTAAAGATATTAATTGAGATATCTTTGAGTAATCCCTGCACCATTGGTTCAGCATACAGAGCTGAAGAGGTCGCATGTGAAAACGAGCAAAGGAGATCGCATCTGATGCGGCAGTCCTAAGACCCAACATTTCCATGCATAAGGCTACCAAAGGGAATGATTGTGACTGAAGGTTTTGACAAGCTGATATCAATGTTAAACTTCTCTTGTCTGACAAGGACAGAGTCATAGACACTGAATCTATCTAGAAACCTAAAAAGGTTACCCTTGTCTGAGGAATCAATGAACTGATTGGTAAATTGATCCTCCAACCATGAACTTGAAGAAACAACACAAGTCGATTCGTATGAGATTCTTCGAAAATGAGAAGACTGAGCAAGTACCAAGATATCGTCCAAATAAGGAAATACCAAAACCCTGTTCTCTGATTACAGAAAGAAGGGCACCGAGAACCTTTGAAAAAAATTCTTGGAACTGAGGCTAGGCCAAACGGTAGAGCCACAAAACTGGTAATGCTTGTCTAAAAAGAGAATCTCAGACACTAAAAGTGATCTGGATGAATCGGAATATGCAGATACACATCCTGTAAATCTATTGTAGACATATAATGCCCTTGCTAAACAAAAGGCAGGATAGTCCTACAGTAACCATCTTGAATGTTGGTATCCTAACATAACGATTCAATAATGATAGATCCAGAACTGGTCTGAAGGAATTGACCTTCTTTGGTACAATGAAGAGATAAAATAAAACCCCAGCCCCTGTTCCAGAACTGGAACTGGCATAAATACTCCAGCCAACTTTAGATCTGAAACACATTTCAGAAATGCTGAGCCTTTGCTGTGTTAACTGGGACACGGGAAAGAAAAAAAATCTCTTAGCAGGAGGCCTTAACTTGAAGCCAATTCTGTACCTTTCTGAAACAATGTTCTGAAACCAGAGATTGAGAACGGAATTGATCCAAATTTCTTTGAAAAAAACGTAATCTGCCCCATACCAGCTGAGCTGGAATAAGGGCCGCACCTTCATAGGTACTTAGGAGCTGGCTATAGGTTTCTATAAGGCTTGGATATATTCCAAACTGGAAATAGTTTCCAAACTGATACCGCTCCTGAGGATGAAGGATCAGGCTTTTGTTCCTTGTTGTGAGGAAAGGAACGAAAATGATTATTTACCCTGGAAAGAAAGGGAAAGCAAAGTTGACTTAGAAGACATATCAGCATTCCAAGTTTAATCCATAAAGCTTTTCTAGCTAAAATAGCTAGAGACATATACCTGACATCAACTCTAATGATATCAAAAGATGGTATCACCAATAAAATTATTAGCATGTTATAGAATAATAATAATGCTATAAAATTATGATCTGTTACTTGTTGCGCTAAAGCTTCTAACCAAAAAGTTGAAGCTGCAGCAACATCCGCTAAAAATATAGCAGGTCTAAGAAGATTACCTGAACATAAGTAAGCTTTTCTTAGAAAGGATTCAATTTTCCTATCTAAAGGATCCTTAAATGAAGTACTATCTGCCGTAGGAATAGTAGTACATTAGCAGGAGTAGAGACAGCCCCATAACCTTAGGGATTTTTGTCCCAAAAAACTCTAATCTGTCAGATGGCACAGGATATAATTGCTTAAACGTCTAGAAGGAGTAAATAAATTACCCAAATTATTCCATTCCCTGGAAATTACTTCAGAAATAGCATCAGGGAGATAAAACACTTCTGGAATAACTACAGGAGATTTAAAAACCTTATTTAAACGTTTACATTTAGTATCAAGAGGACCAGAATCCTCTATTTCTAATGCAAATAATACTTCTTTAAGTAAAGAACGAATAAATTCCATCTTGAACAAATACAAAGATTTATCAGCATCAACCTCTGAGACAGAAACCTCTGAAAGAACCATTATCAGTATCAGAATGATGATGTTCATTTAAAAATTCATCTGAAAAAAGAGAAGTTTTAAAAGACTTTTATGTATACTAGAAGGAGAAATAACAGACATAGCCTTCTTAATGGATTTAAAAATAAAATCTCTTATGTTATCAGGAACACTCTGAAAATTAGATGTTGACGGAACAGCAACAGGTAATGTAACAGTACTAAAGGAAATTTTATCTGCATTAATAAGTTTGACATGACATGCAATACAAACAACAGCTGGAGAAACAGATACCAAAAGTTTATAGCAGATACACTTAGCTTGGTAGCTCCAGCACTGGGCAGTGATTTTCCTGAAGTATCTTCTGACTCAGTTGCAACGTGGAACATCTTGCAATATGTAAAAGAAAAAAAAACAACATATAAAGCAAAATTGATCAAATTCCTTAAATGACAGTTTCAGGAATGGGAAAAAAATGCCAGTGAACAAGCTTCTAGCAACCAGAAGCAATAAATAATGAGACTTAAATAATGTGGAGACAAAAATGACGCCCATATTTTTTAGCGCCAAAAAAGACGCCCACATTATTTGGCGCCTAAATGCTTTTGGCGCCAAAAATGACGCCACATCCGGAAAGCCGACAAAAAACGTCAAAAAATGACGCAACTTCCGGCGACACGTATGACGCCGGAAACAGAAAAAAAAATTTGCGCCAAAAAAGTCCGCGCCAAGAATGACGCAATAAAATGAAGCATTTTCTGCCCCCGCGAGCCTAACAGCCCACAGGGAAAAAGTCAAATTTTTTAAGGTAAGAAAAAATGATAGAAACAAATGCATTTATCCCAAATATGAAACTGACTGTCTGAAAAATAAGGAATGTTGAACATTCTGAGTCAAGGCAAATAAATGTTTGAATACATATATTTAGAACTTTATAAACAAAGTGCCCAACCATAGCTTAGAGTGTCACAGAAAATAAGATTTACTTACCCCAGGACACTCATCTACATGATTGTAGAAAGCCAAACCAGTACTGAAACGAGAATCAGCAGAGGTAATGGTATATATAAGAGTATATCGTCGATCTGAAAAGGGAGGTAAGAGATGAATCTCTACGACCGATAACAGAGAACCTATGAAATAGACCCCATAGAAGGAGATCACTGCATTCAAATAGGCAATACTCTCCTCACATCCCTCTGACATTCACTGCACGCTGAGAGGAAAACCGGGCTCCAACTTGCTGCGGAGCGCATATCAACGTAGAATCTAGCACAAGCTTACCTCACCACCTCCATCGGAGGCAAAGTTTGTAAAACTGAATTGTGGGTGTGGTGAGGGGTGTATTTATAGGCATTTTAAGGTTTGGGAAACTTTGCCCCTCCTGGTAGGAATGTATCCCATACGTCACTAGCTCATGGACTCTTGCTAATTACATGAAAGAAACTAGGATTTACCACTTTAAATAATGCTTTCATACTTTTCCACACAAATCTATTATTGTAATTAGATTTCTAAATGTCATTTGAACCTCTGTCTGTCTGCATCTATTATCTATCTATCTATCTATCTATCTATCTATCTATCTACCTATGTTTTTTTCTATGTACCCATGTTAGTCATTTTCCAGTTATGTTAAGACCTATTGAGGAAATTGCTGTATGTTGTGATAATATAAGACACAATAATCATGGGCGTCCAGAGGGGTGCAGGGGAAATGGGGAGAGCCCCCCACCCCCAGAATTTACTGTATTACTCGCAATAGCAATAACTAGTCACTAGTAAATTTGTCCATTTGCGGGAGCACGATAATTTAGAGCTCCACTTGTAATCTAGCCCTTACTGTTTTAACTTAGCAAGAGATCAGAAATCAATATTTGGTAGAATAATCCAAATTTTTAATCACAGCTTTCATGCATCTTGGAATGCTATCCACCAGTCTTTCACATTGCTGTTGGGGGACTTTATGCCACTCCTGGGGCAAAAATTCAAGCAGGTTGGCTTTGTTTGAGGGCTTGTGACCATCCATCTTCCTTTTGATTACATTCCAGAGGTTTTCATTGGGTTTCCCGTCTGGAGAGTGGGTTGGCCATGACATTCAGTGTACTGCTTGCCATATGTTTGAATCACTGGAGCATGCACTTCAGGGATTATATGTCTGTGGCAAATGTGAGCATATTATCTCTTTAGAAACTCGTATTGGAGTTCTGGAAGAACGAATTGCAACACTGCATACAATTCACTTAAAAGAAAAAAGGAAAGGACTGAGCTGGTTGTTAATGTTTCTAGCAGTGGGAATGGGGAGGATTCAGATGAGGAGACTTCAGAATGTAGCTGGGTCACAGTTGGAGGGCGAAGTAAAGGTAAGCGGAAGAGACAGGTCAGTTCTCAGCAGGTACACCACAAAAGATTGGCCAGATTAAGTGAAGATGGTGGGGATATCAGTTTAAGGGTGGCAGTGTAAGAGAGGGCTATTTTGCCTAGTAAAGTGAATAGTTCTTTAGTTGTGGAAGAGGAGCATACTATGGTGGGCAGTCCTTCAGACATGGTAGCGTGGCATACTATAGTGTACAGTCCTTCATTCATGGAAGAGGGGCATACAAGTCAGGGCCTGAGTAGGATGTTGGTGGTAGGAGACTTTATTATTAGGAAGATTGATAGGGTAGTTTGTCATCCAGACCCTTTAAATAGAACAGTCTGCTATCTTCCAGGGGCTCCTGTTAGGCATATTGAGGAGCTTATTGATAGATTGTTAGAGGAATGTGGGTCTGATCCTGCAGTCATGGTACATATTGGTACTAATGAAGGAATCAGCGGGAAATGGCGAGTCCTAAAAAATGACTTCAGGGAGATAGGTAGCAAGCTTAAAGCAAGGACCTCCAAAGTAATATTTTCGGAGATATTACCAGTGCTGTGTGCTAACTCAGTAAGGCAGAAGAAGCTAATGTCTGTTAATTCATGGTTAAAAACATGGTGTAAAAATGAGGGGTTTGACTTTTTAGAGCACTGGGCTGACTTTTCACTTGGGTACAATTTGTACAGTAAGGATGGATTGCACCTGAATTAAATGGGTGCAGGTGTGTTGGGAAAAAGGATGGTAGCACGTTTAGAGAATCTTTTAAACTAGGAAAAGGGGGAGGGTCAGTTAGAACAAAATAGAACAGAGAGATCAGTCTGTGAATATGTCACTCCTATAATAGCTCAAGAAAGGGATGACTTAAGAAAAGCAGAAAGCACATGAAAATTAAATGTATGACAACAAATGCAAGAAGCATGACAGGTAAAATGGGGGAGCTAGAGCTCTTAGTTGCAGAAGAGGACTATGATGTTATCAGTATAACTGAAACTTGGTGGGATGATTCACATGCCTGGGCAGTTAACTTAGAGGGGTATACTTTATTTAGGAGGGACAGGAATAATAAAAGGGGTGGAGGAATCTGCATGTATATTAAACCTAACCTTAAACCTACAATAAGGGAAGATATTTATGATGATACAGGTGACAATGTAGAGACACTGTAGGTTGAAATAAAGAGTGGGGGGAAATCTTAAAAAAATATTACTTGGAACATGCTACAAGCCCCCCAACATTAGTGACAAGGAGGAAACTCAACTACTAATGCAAATAGGTAAGACTGCTAATAACAGTGCTGTAATTATGGGAGATTTTACTACCCTGATATAAACTGGGCCAATGAAACTAGTAATTCAGCTAAGTGGGATAGATTTTTAATGTTTTTTTAATTGTTTTCAGGGATAACTTCTTGTCACAATTAACAGAGGAGCCAACTAGGTGTAAAGCTATATTGGATTTTGTCCTATTAAACAATACAGATATAATATCAAACATAGAGTCAAAGAAAATTTGGGTAACAGTGATCATAACATGGTCACATTTGAAATCTCTTTTGATAAGCAGTGTTTAACTAAGACTTTTAATTTTAAGAAAACAAAATTAAACGATTTAAGGAAATCATTAAATAACATACATTGGGACAAAGTATTCTCTAATACAAATACAGAGGATACATGGATAACATTTAAAACTTTGTTAAATAAATATACATATCAACAAATACCATATGGTTATAAAAATAAAAAATCCAAGCCAATATGGCTAAATAAAAATGTAGAAAATAGGGATGAGGTCAGAACGCCTAACAAATGAAGGCTAAGGTACAATGAGATATGAAAATTAAACGGATGTGTGGATAATAAAATAAAACAATTTAATACAATCTAATGAACTTAAAGCATGGATCCATGCACAACAAAAACATTACAATGCTATAAAATGTTATAAAATCACAAAAGGATTCCCTAATGTGATACCCAGGGCAGCGGGTGTTAGTTCCGCTATCCTTGATATATGCACCTAGAAATCCTATAAATACTTTAACTAAATGTCTTGACTTATTCTGGTGTGACTGAACTCCTCTTAAAGTTGAGTAACAGCAGGACATGTGAAGGAATTCATATACTTCCTGAAGATCATACTGAAAATTATAGTAAACACAACTGACATTTCAAACACCTTTGACAATTTGAATATTTTTTTCATCATTATTATGTTATAATTTTCATCATCACTTGAAGGAATTTTTTCATCACTAAGTTTTTCTTCACCACAGTTGATTTATTTTCATTGGACACATTTGATTCATATCTATTGGACACATTTTTTGATAACATATTCTTTTTGACCACATCTTTTACACAGTTTACCTTAGGGTGTGTCATTTCAATTTGCAATTGCTATTGTTGTGTTTAATATAATCTTCAGTATAATCTTCAGGAAGTATATGAATTTCTTCACATATCCTGCTGTTACTCAACTTTAAGAGGAGTTCAGTCACACCAGAATAAGTCAAGACATTTAGTTAAAGTATATATAGGATTTCAAGGTGCATATATCATGGCTAGCGGAATTAACATCCGTGACCCTGGGTATCACATTGGGGAATCCTTTTGTAATTTTATAACATTTTATAGTGTTGTAATTTTTTTGTTGTGCATGGATCCATGCTTTTAGTTCATTAGATTTCTTAGTTGAAAGCTAGACCTAGGAAGGCTCATATAATTTCTAAGCCCTTGAAGGCCGCCTCTAATCACATGTATTTGCTTTTCACAGCAGGGGAGAGCTAGTTCAGGTAAACCCTATAGATAACATTGTGAGCATGCCCGTGGATTGTGTCAGACACTGCACTAATTTGCTAAAATGAAAGTCAATAGATAATAAATAAAATGTCATGTGATTAGGGGTTTGTCAGAAGATGCTTAGATACAAGTTAATCACAGAGGTAAAAAGTGTATTATTATAACTGTGTTGGTTTTGCAAAACTGGGGAATGGGTAATAAAGGGATTATCTATCTTTTAAAACAACAAAAATTCTGGTGTTGACTGTCCTTTTAAATTGTTTTATTTTATTATCCACACATCCGTTTAATTTTCATATCTCATTATACCTCATTATATTAATTTGTTAGGCGCTCCGACCTCATCCCTATTTTCTATGGCCTAGATTTAGAGTTGGGCGGTAGCCGTGAAAACCAACGTTAGAGGCTCCTAACGCTGGTTTTTACCGCCCTCTGGTATTTGGAGCCAGTCATTAAAGGGTCTAACGCTCACTTTCCAGCCGCCACTTTTCCATACCGCAGATCCCCTTACGTCAATTGCGTATCCTATCTTTTCAATGGGATCTTTCTAACGCCGGTATTTAGAGTCGTGGCTGAAGTGAGCGTTAGAATTGTAATGACAAAACTCCAGCCGCAGAAAAAAGTCAGTAGTTAAGAGCTTTCTGGGCTAACGCCGGTTTATAAAGCTCTTAACTACTGTGCTCTAAAGTATACTAACACCCATAAACTACCTATGTACCCCTAAACCGAGGCCCTCCCACATCGCCGCCACTATATTTCAATTTTTTAACCCCTAATCTGCCGCTCCGTACACCGGCGCCAACTACGTTATCCCTATGTACCCCTAATCTGCTGCCCCTAACACCGCCGACCCTATATTATATTTATTAACCCCTAATCTGCCCCCCACAACGTCGCCTCCACCTAACTACACTTATTAACCCCTAATCTGCCGACCGGACCTCAGCGCTACTATAATAAATGTATTAACCCCTAATCCGCCTCACTCCCGCCTCAATAACCCTATAATAAATAGTATTAACCCCTAATCTGCCCTCCCTAACATCGCCGACACCTAACTTCAAGTATTAACCCCTAATCTGCCGATCGGAGCTCACCGCTACTCTAATAAATTTTTTAACCCCTAAAGCTAATTCTAACCATAACCCTAACACCCCCCTAAGTTAAATATAATTTTATTCTAACAAAATAAATTAACTCTTATTAAATAAATTATTCCTATTTGAAGCTAAATACTTACCTGTAAAATAAACCCTAATTATATTATAGCTATTTTAGGATTAATATTTATTTTACAGGCAACTTTGTATTTATTTTAACCAGGTACAATAGCTATTAAATAGTTAATAACTATTTAATAGTTACCTATTTAAAATAATTACAAAATTACCTGTAAAATAAATCCTAACCTAAGTTACAATTAAACCTAACACTACACTATCAATAAATTAATTAAATACAATACCTACAATTATCTACAATTAAACCTAACACTACACTATCAATAAATAAATTAAATACAATTCCTACAAATAAATACAATTAAATAAACTAACTAAAGTACAAAAAATAAAAAAGAACTAAGTTACAAAAAATAAAAAAATATTTACAAACATTAGAAAAATATTACAACAATTTTAAACTAATTACACCTACTCTAAGCCCCCTAATAAAATAACAAAGCCCCCCAAAATAAAAAAATGCCCTACCCTATTCTAAATTTAAAAAGTTCAAAGCTCTTTTACCTTACCAGCCCTTAAAAGGGCCCTTTGCGGGCCATGCCCCAAAGAATTCAGCTCTTTTGCCTGTAAAAAAAAACATACAATACCCCCCCCCAACATTACAACCCACCACCCACATACCTCTAATCTAACCCAAACCACCCTTAAATAAACCTAACACTAAGCCCCTGAAGATCTCCCTACCTTGTCTTCACCTCACTGGGTCCCGTTCTGTCCAGAAGAGGGTCCGAAGTCTTGATCCAAGCCCAAGCGGGGGGCTGAAGAGTGACGTCCATCCTCGGGCTGAAGTCTGGATCCAAGCGGCGGCTGAAGAACTCCATCATCGGGCTGAAGTCGGAAGTCCATCATCGGGATGAAGTCTTCTATCAAGCCGCATCTTCAATCTTCTTTCTTCCGGAGCGTAGCGGAGCCATCTTCTTCCAAGCCGACGCGGAACATCCTCTTCAACCGACGCCTACTAGCCGAATGACGGTTCCTTTAAATGATGTCATCCAAGATGGCGTCCCTCGAATTCCAATTGGCTGATAGGATTCTATCAGCCAATCGGAATTAAGGTAGGAATATTCTAATTGGCTGATGGAATCAGATTCAAGTTCAATGCGATTGGCTGATTGGATCAGCCAATCAGATTGAGCTCGCATTCTATTGGTTGTTCCGATCAGCCAATAGAATGCAAGCTCAATCTGATTGGCTGATCCAATCAGCCAATCGGATTGAACTTTAATCTGATTGGCTGATTCCATCAGCCAATCAGAATATTCCTACCTTAATTCCGATTGGCTGATAGAATCCTATCAGCCAATCGGAATTCGAGGGACGCCATCTTGGATGACGTCATTTAAAGGAACCGTCATTCGGCTAATAGGCGTCAGTTGAAGAGGATGGTCCGCGTTCGCTTGGAAGAAGATGGCTCTGCTACGCTCCGGAAGAAAGAAGATTGAAGATGCGGCTTGATAGAAGACTTCATCCCGATGATGGACTTCCGACTTCAGCCCGATGATGGAGTTCTTCAGCCGCTGCTTGGATCCAGACTTCAGCCCGAGGATGGACGTCACTCTTCAGCCCCCCGCTTGGGCTTGGATCAAGACTTCGGACCCTCTTCTGGACAGATCGGGACCCGGTGAGGTGAAGACAAGGTAGGGAGATCTTCAGGGGCTTAGTGTTAGGTTTATTTAAGGGGGGTTTGGGTTAGATTAGGGGTATGTGGGTGGTGGGTTGTAATGTTGGGGGAGGTATTTTTTTTTTTTTTTTACAGGCAAAAGAGCTGAATTCTTTGGGGCATGCGCCGCAAAGGGCCCTTTTAAGGGCTGGTAAGGTAAAAGAGCTTTGAACTTTTTTAATTTAGAATAGGGTAGGGCATTTTTTTATTTTGGGGGGCTTTGTTATTTTATTAGGGGGCTTAGAGTAGGTGTAATTAGTTTAAAATTGTTGTAATATTTTTCTAATGTTTGTAAATATTTTTTTATTTTTTGTAACTTAGTTCTTTTTTATTTTTTGTACTTTAGATAGTTTATTTAATTGTATTTATTTGTAGGAATTGTATTTAATTTATTTATTGATAGTGTAGTGTTAGGTTTAATTGTAGATAATTGTAGGTATTGTATTTAATTAATTTATTGATAGTGTAGTGTTAGGTTTAATTGTAACTTAGGTTAGGATTTATTTTACAGGTAATTTTGTAATTATTTTAACTAGGTAACTATTAAATAGTTATTAACTATTTAATAGCTATTGTACCTGGTTAAAATAAATACAAAGTTGCCTGTAAAATAAATATTAATCCTAAAATAGCTACAATATAATTATAATTTATATTGTAGCTATATTAGGGTTTATTTTACAGGTAAGTATTTAGCTTTAAATAGGAATAATTTATTTAATAAGAGTTAATTTATTTTGTTAGATTTAAATTATATTTAATTTAGGGGGGTGTTAGGGTTAAAGTTAGACTTAGCTTTAGGGGTTAATAAATTTATTAGAGTAGCGGTGAGCTCCAGTCGGCAGATTAGGGGTTAATACTTGAAGTTAGGTGTCGGCAATGTTAGGGAGGGCAGATTAGGGGTTAATACTATTTATTATAGGGTTATTGAGGCGGGAGTGAGGCGGATTAGGGGTTAATACATTTATTATAGTAGCGCTGAGGTCCGGTCGGCAGATTAGGGGTTAATAAGTGTAGTTAGGTGGAGGCGACGTTGGGGGCGGCAGATTAGGGGTTAATAAATATAATATAGGGGTCGGCGATGTTAGGGCAGCAGATTAGGGGTACATAGGGATAATGTAGGTGGCGGGGGTGTACGGAGCGGCAGATTAGGGGTTAAAAATAATATGCAGGGGTCAGCGGGGGTGGCAGATTAGGGGTTAATAAGTGTAAGGTTAGGGGTGTTTAGACTCGGGGTACATGTTTGAGTGTTAGGTGCAGGCGTAGGAAGTGTTTCCCTATAGGAAACAATGGGGCTGCGTTAGGAGCTGAACGCGGCTTTTTTGCAGGTGTTAGGTTTTTTTTCAGCTCAAACAGCCTCATTGTTTTCTATGGGGGAATTGTGCACAAGCACGTTTTTGAAGCTGGCCGCGTCCGTAAGCACAGCTGGTATCGAGAGTTGAAATTGCGGTAAATATGCTATACGCTCCTTTTTTGGAGCCTAACGCAGCCATTCTGTGAACTCTAAATACCAGCGGTATTTAAAAGGTGCGGCCAGAAAAAAGCATGCGTAGCTAACGCACCCCTTTGGCCGCAAAACTCTAAATCTAGGCGTATGTTATTTATTTTGGTTTGATAGGTACCAATTTTTCGGAGCTATAGGTCTAGATTGCCCCGTCCTTGGCGCTTGATCACCTTGTAGCAGCTAAATAAAAATGTGTTAAGAGAAATTAGGAAAAAACGTAGAGCATTTAAACGATTCAAAGAAAATAGTACAGAGTCAACATACCATATTTAAAAGGAATTTAACAAATCATGCAAAAAAGCAATCAAATTAGCCAAAATGTAAAATGAAAGATTTATTGCAAAGGATTCTAACCCTAAAAGGTACTTTAAGTAAATAAATAGCAAAAAATTGAAGAAGGACAATATAGGTACATTAAAATGCGTAGAGGGCAGCATAATTAAAAGTGACAGGGAGAAGGCTAAGGTACTAAACCAGTTCTTTTCTTCAGTATACACAAGAAAGGAATCAATGGAGAATACTTTGGAACAAACTAGAACATGCTAGCCCATACCATTAACTGGGTTATGTCTAGAGGATATCAGGAAAACACTGGATAATATTAAAGTAAATAAAACTCCAGGCCCAGATGGAATACACCAAGGAGTGTTATGGAAACTTAGCACTGTTATAGACAAACCTCTATTCTTATTTTTTCAAGACTCATCCTATGGTATAGTACCCCAGGATTGGCGTAAAGTTGATGTGGTGCCACTCTTCAAAAAGGGAAGCAGGGATGATCCAAGAAGCTATAAACCAGTTAGTCTGACATCAATAGTGGGGAAGATATTTGAAGGAATTATTAGGGATTATATTAATGAGGATATTCGTGTAAACAAAATTATGAGTTCAAATTAGCATGGTTTTATGAGAAATAGATCATGTCAAACTAATCTAATTAGATTCTATGAGGAAGTAAGTAAAATATAGATAAAGGGGAATCAGTTTATGTGATATACTTAGATTTTGCAAAGGCATTTGATACAGTGCCACACAAGAGATTAATGCACAAAATTAAGGAACGGTGAACAGCTGAAAATGTTAGCTCATGGATAAATAACTGGATAAAAGATAGGGAGCAACAAGTAGTAGTGAATAGATCATACTCAGATTGGACAAAGGTAATCATTGGAGTCCCCCAGGGATCAGTACTGGGCCCTGTCTTTTTAATGTTTTTATTAATGACTTGGAGCAAGGATTAAATAGCGACAACTCTATTTTTGCAGATGATACTAAGTTAAGTAAGGTCATTAGGTCAGAGCAGGATGAACTTTAGTTACAAAGGGATCTGCACAAATTAGAAGTATGGGCAGGTTTATGGAAAATGAGATTAATTATGGGAAAATGCAAGGTTATACATTTTGGAAGTAAATGTAAGCAGAAAATGTATTATTTAAATGGGACAATACTTAGCCAAACATAGGAGGAAAGGGATTTAGGAGTAGTAAAACATAACAAGCTAAAGATGGGTGCACAATGCAGGGCAGCGGCTTAAAAGGCTAATAAGATACTAACATGTATTAAAAGAGGCATTGATTCCAGGAAGGAAAGTATAATTCTGTCACTATATAATTCCCTGGTAAGACCTCACCTTGAGTTTGGAGTGCAGTTCTGGGGACCAATCACAAAAAAAGATATTGCAGAACTAGAAAAAGTTCAGAGAAGGGCCACAAAGCTAATAAGTTAAATTGAGAATTTAAGCTATGAGGAGAGGCTAGCCAAACTGGGTCAGTTTACTCTAGAAAAAGGTGCTTGAGAGGTGTATTTATTTTAACTAGGTACAATAGCTATTAAATAGTTATTTACTATTTAATAGCTACCTAGTTAAAATAATTACAAAATTACCTGTAAAATAAATCCTAACCTAAGTTACAATTAAACCTAACACTACACTAGCAATAAATTAATTAACTAAACTACCTACAATTATCTACAATTAAATCAACTAAACTAAATTACAAAAAAAACAAACACTAAATTACAAAAATAAAAAAAGATTACAAGAATTTTAAACTAATAACACCTACTCTAAGCCCCCTAAAAAAATAACAAAGCCCCCCAAAATAAAAAAAATGCCCTACCCTATTCTAAAATAAAAAGTTAACAGCTCTTTTACCTTACCAGCCTTTAAAAGGGCCTTTTGCGGGGCATGCCCCAAAGTCATCAGCTCTTTTGCATTTAAAAAAACCCATACAATACCCCCCCAACATTAGAACCCACTGCCCACATACCCCTAATCTAACCCAAACCCCCCTTAAAAAACCTAATACTAAGCCCCTGAAGATCTCCCTACGGTATCTTCACGAGTATCACTGATCCATCCAGAAGAGGGTCCGAAGTCTTCATCCTATCCGGCAAGAAGAGGTCCTCCAGAGGGTCCGAAGTCTTCCTCCCATCCGGCAAGAAGAGGACATCCGGACCGGTAGACATGTTCATTCGGGTCGGCATCTTCTATCTTCATCCATCCGGCGCGGAGTGGGACCATCTTGAAGCAGCCAACGCGGATCCATCCTCTTCTTCCGGCGACTCCTGACGAATGAAGGTTCTTTTAACCCCTTAATGACAACTGACGTACCAGGTATGTCATGCAAAAACTAACTGTTAATGACAATAGACGTACCTGGTACGTCAGTTGTCTAACAGAGTGCTGGAAGTGATCACAACCACTTCCAGCAGCTCTGAGGGTATTGCAGTGATGCCTCGATATGGAGGCATCCTGCAATATCCCTTTACAAGCCTCCGATGCAGAGAGATCCACTCTGTGGCCCTCTCTGCACTGGAAGCGATGGTGCCGATGGTGCCGTTGTCTGGGTGGGAGGAGGGAGCGTGTGAGCGTGTGCACGATGCGCGCACACGTGCACAGGGGCGCATGCACGTGGACGCGCGTGCACGTGCGCGCATTAGCCACACTGACACCAATGAAGGAAGGAAGGGGGGAAAAAGTTAAAAAAATTTTTTTACATATAAAAGGATCTGGGAGGGGGAGGGGTGGGGGTATTGTGGGGGGGGCTGCTACACTACAGAAATAATTAAAAATAAAAATAAAAGTTAAAAATAAAATTAAAATACTTTGGTTTGTGCGGCCAAACTGGGTACTGGCAGACAGCTGCCAGTACCCAAGATGGCGGTAATTAGGTAGGGGAGAGGGTTAGAGAGCTGGAGGGGGGGATCAGGGAGGTTGGTGCTAAGGCAGGGGTTCATCACAACTAAAATATTTTATTATTTTTATTTAAAAAAAAAACAAAAAAACTTTTATTTAGTACTGGCAGACTTTCTGCCAGTACTTAAGATGGCGGGAACAATTGTGGGGTGGGAAGAGAACTGTTTGGGAGTGATCAGGGGGTGGGATATGTTAGGTGGGAGGCTGATCTCTAAAATGAACCCTGCAAGCTCCTTACAAGCTACCTAATTTAACCCCTTCACTGCTGGGCATAATTCACGTGTGGTGCGCAGCAGCATTTAGCGGCCTTCTAATTACCAAAAAGCAACACCAAAGCCATATAAGTCTGCTATTTCTGAACAAAGGGGATCCCAGTTTTTTTTTTATTTGCTCGCATTTGGCGGTGAAATGGTGGCATAAAATATACCAAAATGGGCCTAGATCAATACTTGGGGTTGTCTACAACACTACACTAAAGCTAAAATTAACACTACAAGCTCCCTAATTAACCCCTTCACTCCTGGGCATAAAACAAGTGTGGTGCGCAGCAGCATTTAGCGGCCTTCTAATTACCAAAACGCAACCACAAAGCCATATAAGTCTGTTATTTCTGAAAAAGGGGATCCCAGAGAAGCATTTACAACCATTTGTGCCATAATTGCAGAAGCTGTTTGTAAATAATTTCAGTGGGAAACCTAAAGTTTGTGACAAAATTTGTGAAAAAGTGAACTTTTTTTTTTTTTTATCGCATTTGGCGGTGAAATGGTGGCATGAAATATACCAAAATGGGCCTAGATCAATACTTTAGGATGTCTTCTAAAACAAAATATATACATGTTAAGGGATATTCAGGTATTCCTGACAGATATCAGGGTTCCAAAGTAACTAGCGCTAATTTTGAAAAAAAGTGGTTTGGAAATAGTAAAGTGCTACTTGTATTTATTGCACCATAAATTGCAAAAAAAAGCAAAGAACGTACAAACATTGGGTATTTCTAAACTCAGGACAAAATTTATAAACTATTTAGCATGGGTGTTTTTTGGTGGTTGTAGATGTGTAACAGAATTTGGGGGTCAAAGTTAGAAAAAGTGTGTTTTTTTTCATTTTTTCCTCATATTTTATCATTTTTTTTAGTAAATTATAAGATATGATGAAAATAATGGTATCTTTAGAAAGTCCATTTAATGACGAGAAAAACGGTATATAATATGTGTGGGTACAGTAAACGAGTAAGAGGAAAATTACAGCTAAACACAAACACTGCAGAAATGTAAAAATAGCCATTGTCATTAAGAGTAAGAAAATTGAAAAATGGTCCGGTCATTAAGGGGTTAAGTGATGTCATCCAAGATGGCGTCCCTCAAATTCCGATTGGCTGATAGGATTCTATCAGCCAATCGGAATTAAGGTAGGAAAAATCTGATTGACTGATTGAATCAGCCAATCAGATTGAGCTTGCATTCTATTGGCTGTTCCAATCAGCTCTTCTTGCCGGATAGGATGAAGACTTCGGACCTTCTTCTGGACGGATCGGTGATACCCGGCGTGGTGAAGATAAGGTAGGGAGATCTTCAGGGGCTTAGTGTTAGGTTTTTTAAGGGGGGTTTGGGTTAGATTAGGGGTATGTGGGTGGTGGGTTGTAATGTTGTGGGGGGTATTGTATGTTTTTTTTAAATGCAAAAGAGCTGATGACTTTGGGGCACGCTCCGCAAAAGGCCCTTTTATGGGCTGGTAAGGTAAAAGAGCTGTTAACTTTTTATTTTAGAATAGGGAAGGGCATTTTTTTATTTTTGGGGGCTTTGTTATTTTTTTTATGGGGCTTAGAGTAGGTGTAATTAGTTTAAAATTCTTGTAATCTTTTTTTATTTTTTGTAATTTAGTGTTTTTTTTGTGATTTAGTTTAGTTGATTTAATTGTAGATAATTGTAGGTAGTTTAGTTAATTAATTTATTGCTAGTGTAGTGTTAGGTTTAATTGTAACTTAGGTTAGGATTTATTTTACAGGTAATTTTGTAATTATTTTAACTAGGTAGCTATTAAATAGTAAATAACTATTTAATAGCTATTGTACCTAGTTAAAATAAATACAAAGTTGCCTGTAAAATAAATATAAATCCTAAAATAGCTACAATATAATTATTCGTTATATTGTAGCTATATTAGGGTTTATTTTACAGGTAAATATTTAGCTTTAAATAGGATTAATTTATTTAATAAGATTTATTTTATTTCTTTAGATTTAAATTATATTTAACCTAGGGGGGTGTTAGGGTTAGGGTTAGACTTAGCTTTAGGGGTTAATACATTTATTATAGTAGTGGTGAGGTCCGGTCGGCAGATTAGGGGTTAATACTTCAAGTTAGGTGTCGGTGATGTTAGGGAGGACAGATTAGGGGTTAATACTATTTATTATAGGGTTTTTGAGGCGGGAGTGAGGCGGTTTAGGGGTTAATACATTTATTATAGTGGCGGCGAGGTCCGGTCGGCAGATTCGGGGTTAATAAGTGTAGGTAGGTAGCGGCGACGTTGGGGGGGCAGATTAGGGGTTAATAAATATTATGTAGGTGTCGGCGATGTTAGGGGCAGCAGATTAGGGGTACATAGGGATAATGTAGGTTGCGGCGGTGTGCGGTCGGCAGATTAGGGGTTAAAAAATGTAATTATAGTGGCAGCGATGTGGGGGGACCTCGGTTTAGGAGTGCATAGGTAGTTTATGGGTGTTAGTGTACTTTAGAGCACAGTAGTTAAGAGCTTTATGAACCAGCGTTAGGCCATAAAGCTCTTAACTCCTGACTTTTTTTCTGCGGCTGGAGTTTTGTTGTTAGAGTTCTAACGCTCACTTCAGCTAAGACTCTAAATACCAGCGTTAGAAAGATCCCATTGAAAAGATAGGATACGCAATTGACTTAAGGGGATCTGCGGTATGGAAAAGTCGTGGCTGGAAAGTGAGCCTTAGACCCTTTCCTGGCTGACTCTAAATACCAGCGGGCGGCCAAAAGCAGCGTTAGGACCCCTTAACGCTTGTTTGGACGGCTAACGCAAAACTCTAAATCTAGGTGTATGAGTATTCACTGCAACACACACTCATTCACATATACATATATATATGTGTGTGTGTGTGAGTGTGTGTGTGTGTGTGAGTGTGTGTGCTGTACCACTTACTGTTTTCAGAGTGACATGCCCGGGTATTTAAATTCAAATGCAAGTTTATATGTCCTTGTTTGTAAAAGGCACTCTTAGGACTTGTTCCTCCATATCACAAACAATAGTATGAGTTTAGGTTCTGGCCTAACAGGATGCGCTAACAATATCGTGGACACTCACTATAATAATGCACAATCTGGTATTACAAGTGCATGGTAAAATAAAATTATCAGACATTTTAAAATAAAGTATTAGACATATTAGCCCTCAAGCAAAAAACAGAACTGAGTTTTATATTGTATCCCATAAAAGTCTTTGAGTTGAGGGAATTTAGTGCAACTTTGCTATCTGCACTGCAGATGTTAATGCGCCTGAGGCTTTCACTTGAGTGCACCCATTTTAGTTTTAAAATGTATGCAGGAAAAGAGCGCTATTGATTTAACGTGAGCGGTGTTAGTGCTCAACAGCACTAATATTTTTGCACTTTGCTTGTGATCTAGGCCTATATATACAAAACATTTTTAAATGTTGCAAAAATTGTCTGCAAAAATCACTTTTTATATTAAAATTAGGATCTTAGTCACACAATATGGCCATCTTCTACTTAGTCACCAACTTACAATATGTCCCTATCTTGACTGGTCCTAACAGTACAATTTGCTGTCATTACTGTTTCCATCTTTATAATATAATGATGCTACCTGGAATAATATAAAACTCTGATACAATGGCCTCTATTTATCAAGCTGTAAACCGCAAATACGCTGGAATTCCGCAGCGTATTTGTGGCAAGCCTGATTCGCCTTAGTTATCAAAGGCTAGAGACGGGCAAAAGTAGAATTTTGTGACGTAACATACGATCCGCCGGACTCAGTCCGACACAGATCGATGGTTACATCACTCCAGATGTTCCGAACGCATGTTCGGCACAATCTGACTACTTTTGTAAGTTATCAAGATCCTACCAGGTAGGCTCGGCACTATTCCGGCCCAGCGTACCTGGTTTTCAATCCGCCGCCCTGGAGGCTGCGGATGCCATAGGAATCAATGGGAGTCTGACAGCAGCGAAAAATCATGTCCGCTGCTGTCCGATATCCCATTGATTCCTATGAGAAATGTCTACACCTAACACCCTAACATGTTCCCCGAGTCTAAACACCCCTAATCTGCCACCCCCACCGCCGCCACCTACATTATACTTATTAAGCCTTAAACTGCCGCTCACGGACCCCGCCACAACTAAATAAAATGCTTAACCACTAAACCGCTGCTCCCGGACCCCGCCGCAACTAAATAAAATGCTTAACCCCTAAACCGCAGCTCCCGGACCCCGCCGCAACTAAATAAAATGCTTAACCCCTAAACCACCGCTCCCGGACCTGGAATTAAGGTAGGGAAAATCCTATTGGCTGATGCAATCAGCCAATAGGAGTGACCTTGCATTCTATTGGAACAGCCAATAGAATGCGAGGTCAATCCTATTGGCTGATTGGATCAGCTAATCGGATTGAACTTCAATCCGATTGGCTGATTTTTCCTACCTTAATTCCGATTGGCTGATAGAATTCTATCAGCCAATCGGAATTCAAGGGACGCCATCTTGGATGACATCATTTAAAGGACCAGTCACTCAGTTGTCGGCCGTCGGATGAAGAGGATGCTCCGCGTCGGATGTCTTGAAGATGGACCCGCTCCGCTCCAGAAGGATGAAGATAGAAGATGCCACCTGGATGAAGACTTCTGCCGGTCTGGAGGTCCTCTTCTGCACGAATAGGATGAAGACTTCGGACCCTCTGGAGGACCACTTGTGCCCGGCTAGGTGAAAATGGCTCAAGGTAGGGTGATCTTCAGGGGGTTAGTGTTAGGTTTTTTTAAGGGGGGTTTGGGTGGGTTTTTTAGAGTAGGGTTGGGTGTGTGGGTAGTGGGTTTTAATGTTGGGGGGGTTGTATTTCTTTTTTTACAGGTAAAATAGCTGATTACTTTGGGGCAATGCCCCGCAAAAGGCCCTTTTAAGGGCTATTTGTAATTTAGTGTAGGGTAGGGATTTTTATTTTGGGGGCTTTTTTATTTTATTAGGGGGCTTAGCTTAGGTGTAATTAGTTTAAAATTCTTGTAATTTTTTTATTTTCTGTAATTTAGTGTTTGTTGTTTTTGTACTTTAGTTTATTTAATTTAATTGTAAGTAATTGGAGGTAGTTTAGGGAATTAATTAATGATAGTGTAGTGTTAGGTGTAATTGTAACTTCGGTTAGGATTTATTTTACAGGTACTTTTGTATGTATTTTAGCTAGGGTAGTTATTAAATAGTTAATAACTATTTAATAATTATTTTAGCTAGTTAAAATAAATACAAAGTTGCCTGTAAAATAAAAATAAACCCTAAGCTAGCTACAATGTAACTATTAGTTATATTGTAGCTAGCTTAGGGTTTATTTTATAGGTAAGTATTTAGTTTTAAATAGAAATAATTTAGTTAATAATAGTAATATTTATTTAGATTTATTTAAATAATATTTAAGTTAGGGGGTGTTAGGGTTAGACTTAGGTTTAGGGGTTAATATGTTTATTATAGTTGCGGCGGTGTGGGGGGGGCAGATTAGGGGTTAATAAATGTAATGTAGGTGGCGGTGGGCTCTGGGAGAGGCGGTTTAGGGGTTAAACATTTTATTTAGTTGCGGCGGGGTTAATAACTTTATGAAAGGTGGCGGGGTATAGGGGGCGGCAGATTAGGGGTTAATAAGTATAATATAGGTGGCGGTAGGCTCCGGGAGCGGTGGTTTAGGGGTTAATACATTTATTAGAGTTGCGGCGGGGTCCGGGAGCGGCGGTTTAGGGATTAATAACTTTATTTAGTTGCTGGGGGCTCCAGGAGCGGCGGTTTAGGGGGTAAAACTGTATAGTATAGTGTGGGTGCTTAGTGACAGTATAGCAAGAAAGCTGAGAATAAGCCGAAGAGCAGCAAGATCGATGACTGTTAGTTAACAACAGTCCGCTGCTCATCGCTCCGTACTTGGTGCGCGGCTTTTTGACAGCTTTCTTGATAAATTTGGCAAACGTATTCAGGTCCGTGGCAGCGATGTTAGGCGAACTTAGGCGAGCGTATTGGGGCCGTTGAATGCTGGTAAGTAGACAGCTTGATAAATAGAAGGCAATGTCATGAGTACATCTTGCTTTAACCAATAGAAGATGGTCAGTCCTCCTTTTTTCTAAATACAAATTAACAAAGTTCACACCTTATCAAAACAGAGTTAAATTCATCTTTGGAAGTACAGCCACATAGGGGATAATTTATCAAGCTCCGTATGGAGCTTGATGCCCCTTGTTTCCGTTGAGCCTTCAGGCTCACCGGAAACAGAAGTTATAAAGCAGCGGTCTAAAGACCGCTGCTCCATAACTTGTCCACCTGCTCTGAGGCCATGGACAGAAATCAACCCGATCGAATACGATTGGATTAATTGACACCCCCTGCTAGCAGCCGATCGGCCGTGAATCTGCAGGGGGCGGCATTGCACCAGCATTTCACAAGAACTGCTGGTGCAATGATAAATGCCGACAGCGCATGCTGTCGGCATTTATCGATGTGCGACGGACATGATACGCTACATCATATCATGTCCGCTCCCACATTAATAAATATACCCCCAAATAGTTACACAAAACAGAGGGTATTAGTGCACATTCACTACACAAATATTGGCTGTAAAAAACAACTATGCTTTTATATTAAAATTGGGCCATATTTTGCTTAGCCAGCAAATAAATGATCCCCTACCCAGTGGAGACAGACAGCCTCTTCACACATAGGTTACAACATCCTCCTACACTCTGTTTACAACTTTTTATGCATATCTAAGTAACCACTAGTATATTTACACATCCCTGTGAAACTGTTCCCAAAGCTTTGACCATAGAGCTACAACATAAAAAATGTTCATGTTTTTTAATACAATTACCTCACCTTGCATACTGTGAAGAGGCTTGTCCTTTGGGCAGGGTGAGAGGGGCGCCTATGGCCCTGCACTTTGGGGGGACCCACAAAGCTAAGGTATGAGAAGGTGCAATGTACATCCTGTATTTAGTTTATGAAGAAGTGTTTATGGTATCAGGATGTGTAATATATAGTGTTATTCTTTATATAGGTAACACTCAATATTGGGACTGGGTGGGCCATACAGGGGGCAGGGTTTACATGGGTAGAGGAATAAGGGTGCTAGGCTGAGGGCCCCCACAAATTTGTCTTGGTCAGGGGCCCCTGCATATTCTAAGGGTGGCCATATTGTATGTATATATATATATATATATATACAGGGAGTGCAGAATTATTAGGCAAATGAGTATTTTGACCACATCATCCTCTTTATACATGTTGTCTTACTCCAAGCTGTATAGGCTCGAAAGCCTACTACCAATTAAGCATATTAGGTGATGTGCATCTCTGTAATGAGAAGGGGTGTGGTCTAATGACATCAACACCCTATATCAGGCGTGCATAATTATTAGGCAACTTCCTTTCCTTTGGCAAAATGGGTCAAAAGAAGGACTTGACAGGCTCAGAAAAGTCAAAAATAGTGAGATATCTTGCAGAGGGATGCAGCACTCTTAAAATTGCAAAGCTTCTGAAGCGTGATCATCGAACAATCAAGCATTTCATTCAAAATAGTCAACAGGGTCGCAAGAAGCGTGTGGAAAAACCAAGGCGCAAAATAACTGCCCATGAACTGAGAAAAGTCAAGCGTGCAGCTGCCAAGATGCCACTTGCCACCAGTTTGGCCATATTTCCGAGCTGCAACATCACTGGAGTGCCCAAAAGCACAAGGTGTGCAATACTCAGAGACATGGCCAAGGTAAGAAAGGCTGAAAGACGACCACCACTGAACAAGACACACAAGCTGAAACGTCAAGACTGGGCCAAGAAATATCTCAAGACTGATTTTTCTAAGGTTTTATGGACTGATGAAATGAGAGTGAGTCTTGATGGGCCAGATGGATGGGCCTGTGGCTGGATTGGTAAAGGGCAGAGAGCTCCAGTCTGACTCAGACACCAGCAAGGTGGAGGTGGAGTACTGGTTTGGGCTTGTATCATCAAAGATGAGCTTGTGGGGCCTTTTCGGGTTGAGGATGGAGTCAAGCTCAACTCCCAGTCCTACTGCCAGTTTCTGGAAGACACTTTCTTCAAGCAGTGGTACAGGAAGAAGTCTGCATCCTTCAAGAAAAACATTATTTTCATGCAGGACAATGCTCCATCACACGCGTCCAAGTACTCCACAGCGTGGCTGGCAAGAAAGGGTATAAAAGAAGAAAATCTAATGACATGGCCTCCTTGTTCACCTGATCTGAACCCCATTGAGAACCTGTGGTCCATCATCAAATGTGAGATTTACAAGGAGGGAAAACAGTACACCTCTCTGAACAGTGTCTGGGAGGCTGTGGTTGCTGCTGCACGCAATGTTGATGGTGAACAGATCAAAACACTGACAGAATCCATGGATGGCAGGCTTTTGAGTGTCCTTGCAAAGAAAGGTGGCTATATTGGTCACTGATTTGTTTTTGTTTTGTTTTTGAATGTCAGAAATGTATATTTGTGAATGTTGAGATGTTATATTAGTTTCACTGGTAAAAATAAATAATTGAAATGGGTATATATTTGTTGTTTGTTAAGTTGCCTAATAATTATGCACAGTAATAGTCACCTGCACACACAGATATCCCCCTAAAATAGCTAAAACTAAAAACAAACTAAAAACTACTTCCAAAAATATTCAGCTTTAATATAAATGAGTTTTTTGGGTTCATTGAGAACATGGTTGTTGTTCAATAATAAAATTAATCCTCAAAAATACAACTTGCCTAATAATTCTGCACTCCCTGTATATATATATATATATATATATATATATATATATATATATATATATATATATATATTCTGTATATATGTATATATAAACATAGGCTAAAAATGTACTACAATTTTCTGCATCAAAAAGCCACAAAATAAAAGCTTTTTCAGCTAGATAAATATTAAAATGAACTACAAAACACAGCAGTGTATTTTACTGAAATACATAGTAATTATATTAGATTTTATATGGAGGCAGGTGTTGTAACATCTGCTGTATTACAACTAATTTGCAATATAGGGTGTGACTATCGAACAAAAAAATTAAACTGTGAAATTACAGGAAACAATATGAGAGAAACATGTCTAAGCAAGCACGTTACCAGGAAAATAGATTTATCCATGAATAATGAAGCTATTTATAGATGTTTTCTTACATTCCAAAGACAGGTACTATATACTGTATGTGCCAAAGAATGAACTTTATTATCTCATCACAGTCATTAATGCTTTTTAAGAAATAAAATAAAAAATACATTGATTTGAGATAATGATTTCCACACGTGTAAATAAAGACATTGGGGCCTATTTATCAAGCCGTCAACTTACTTGCATTCGACGGCACCAATACGCTTGCCTAAGATCGCCTAACATCGCTGCCGCGGACCTGAATACGCTCTCCAAAGTTACCAAAAAAGCTGTCAAAAAGCTGCGCACCAAGTACGGGGCAATGAGCAGCGGACTGTTGTTAACTAACAGTCATCGATCTCGCTGCTATTCGGTATACTGTCACTGCTTTATTGGTATACTGTCACTAAACACCGCCACTATACTACACTGTTTTACCCCTATCCAGCTGCTCACGGACCCCGCCACAACTAAATAAAGTTATTAAACCCTAAACCGCCGCTCCCGGAGCCCACCGCCACCCTAATAAACTTATTAACTCCTATCCTGCCTCTCCCGGAGCCCACCGCCACCTACATTATGTTATTAACCTCTAATCTGCCCCCCTACACCGCTACCACCTACATTATACTTATTAACCCCTAATCTGCCGTCCCCAACGTCGCTGCCACTATATAAAATTTATTAACCCCTAAACCTAACACCCCTAATTTAAATCTAATTTAAATAAATCTAAATAAAATTCCAATCATTACCTAAAGTATTCCTAAAAATAAAACCTAACCTTAGTTACACTAACACCTAAAACTACACTATAATTAAATAAATTAACTAAATTAAATACAATTAGCTAAATTATATACAATTATCTAAAGTACAAAAAAAACAACTAAATTACAGAAAATAAAAAAACAAATTATCAGATATTTAAACTAATTACACCTAATCTAATAGCCATATCAAAATAGCCTAAACTAAACTACCAATAGCCCTTAAAAGGGCCTTTTGCAGGGCATTGCCCCAAAGTAATCAGCTCTTTTACCTGTAAACAAAAATACAAACAACCCCCCCAACAGTAAAACCCACCACCCACACAACCAACCCCCCCCCAAATAAAATACTATCTAAAAACCTAAGCTCCCCATTGCCCTGCGGCCCAAAGCCCTAACCTAAAAATAAAACCCACCCAATACACCCTTAAAAAAACACTAACCCCCTGAAGATCGACTTACCGGGAGACGTCTTTATCCAAGCTGGGGCGAAGTGGTCCTCCAGACGGGCAGAAGTCTTCATCCAAGCCGGGCAGAAGTGGTCATCCAGACGGCATCTTCTATCTTCATCCATCCGGTGCGGAGCGGGTCCATCTTCAAGACATTCAACGCGGAGCATCCTCTTCTGCCGACGACTACCCGACAAATGAAGGTTCCTTTAAGTGACGTCATCCAAGATGCCAATTGGAATTAAGGTAGAAAAAATCCTATTGGCTGATGCAATCAGCCAATAGGATTGAAGTTCAGTCCTACTGGCTTATCCAATCAGCCAATAGGATTGAGCTTGCATTCTATTGGCTGTTCCAATCAGCCAATAAAATGCGAGCTCAATCCTATTGGCTGATTGGATCAGCCAATAGGATTTTTTCTACCTTAATTCCGATTAGTTGATAGAAATCAGCCAATCAGAATCTAAGGGACGCCATCTTGGATGACATCACTTAAAGGAACCTTCATTTGTCGGATAGTCATCGGCAGAAGAGGATGCCCTGCATCGGATGTTTTGAAGATGGACCCGCTCTGCGCCGGAAGGATGAAGATAGAAGATGCCGTCTGGATGAAGACTTCTGCCGTCTGGAGGACCACTTCTGCCCGGCTTGGATGAAGACTTCTGCCCATCTGGAGGACCACTTTGCCCGGCTTGGATGAAGACGTCTCCCAGTAAGTCGATCTTCAGGGGGTTAGTGTTAGTTTTTTTTTAAAGGTGTATTGGGTGGGTTTTATTTTTAGGTTAGGGCTTTGGGACACAAAAGAGTTAACTGCCCTTTTAAGGACAATGCCCATCCAAATGCCCTTTTCAGGGCAATGGGGAGCTTAGGTTTTTTTAGACAGTATTTTATTTGGGGGGGTTGGTTGTGTGAGTGGTGGGTTTTACTGTTGGAGGGGTTGTTTGTATTTTTTTTTTTTACAGGTAAAAGAGTGATTACTTTGGGGCAATGCCCCGCAAAAGGCCCCTTTAAGGGCTATTGGTAGTTTAGTTTAGGCTAGGGTTTTTTTTTATTTTGGGGGGCTTTTTTATTTTGATAGGTCTATTAGATTAGGTGTAATTAATCTAAATATCTGATAATTTGTTTTTTATTTTCTGTAATTTAGTGGGGGGGTTGTACTTTAGATAATTGTATATAATTTAGTTAATTGTATTTAATTTAGTTAATTTATTTAATTATAGTGTAGTGTTAGGTGTTAGTGTAACTTAGGTTAGCTTTTATTTTACAGGTCAATTTGTATTTATTTTAGCTAGGTAGTTAGTAAATAGTTAATAACTATTTAGTAACTATTCTACCTAGTTAAAATAAATACAAACTTGCCTGTAAAATAAAAATAAACCCTAAGCTAGCTACAATGTAACTATTAGTTATATTGTATCTAGCTTAGGGTTTATTTTACAGGTAAGTATTTAGTTTTAAATAGGAATAATGTAGTTAATGATAGTAATTTTATTTAGATTTACTTAAATTAGATTTACGTTAGGGGTGTTAGGGTTAGACTTAGGTTTAGGGGTTAATATTTTTAATATAGTGGCAGCTACGTTGGGGAGTGCAGATTAGGGGTTAATAAGTATAATATAGGTGGCGGCGGTGTAGGGGGCGGCAGATTAGGGGCGTTTAGACTCAGGGTACATGTTAGGGTGTTAGGTGTAAACGTAACTTTATTCTCCTATAGGAATCAATGGGATATTGGGCAGCAGCGAACATGAGCTTTCGCTGCTTTCAGACTCCCATTGATTCCTATGGCATCTGCCGCCTCCAGGGCGGTGGATTGAAAACCAGGTACGCTGGGACGGAATAGTGGCGAGTGTACCTGGTAGTTATTTGATAGTAGCAAAAGTAGTCAGATAGTGCCGAATTTGCATTCGGAACATCTGTAGTGACGTAAGCATCGATCTGTGTCGGACTGAGACCGGCGGATCGTATATTACGTGACAAAATTCTTCTTTTGCCGGTATGTAGCCTTTGATAAATAAGGCAAATCAGGCTCGCTGATTAGCATAGGACCAGTCTGATTTGGGAAACCTTGTAAGTGGTAGACTGGCTTAGCAGAATATGATCATATTGTGTGACTAAGATCCCATTTTTATTTAAAAGCATATTTTTCTGATAATATTCTTTGCAATTTAAATATATGTCGATATTATTGTGTGAGATGTCTATCCCCAATCTTATGTGAACAGTGCAAGTATATTTAGCAAATTAAAGTATATATTTAAATATCCTATGGCGAAAAGAAGAGACAGCGCAACCCCACATCAAGGTAGTAGTTTCGCAGATTTATTCAACACACAAAAGTAATTAATTAGTATCTTTTCCCTTAGGTATAGAATAAGTAATCAATTTTTAATGGACTGTTGAATGAATCTGTATTAACTCTTTCTAATGTAATATAGGTCCCTTCAAGAAGAATATTTATTATGAATGAATTTGGATTAACTCTTTTCAATGCTATATAGGTTCCTTTAAGAAGAATGTGTATTAAGTATGAATTTTTTATGTAAGTATTAGTTCACTTTTTTAGTATGCAAATCATTTGCTTTTAATCATGTTAACTCTCTTCTATGAAGTTCAATATAATGTCAATAATGATCGGTAGATATTGTATAGACTTTACTATGTTTATCAACTTATACTTTTAATGTTTCAATATTTATGCATTTAAACACCTAAATGGAGTATGCTGACTAAAAGAAAGACTATACGTTTATTTTTCATCAAGCGGATTAGCTTATGATATTGCCTTTAGCAAAGAGAGGCTTGTCCGCATACCGCTATTGGATAGGACAGTGAGCAACCAATCAGAAGTGACGAGTGGAAGTAAATAGCAACGCACAGGAGCGTGCTATACATCATCATTTCCTCTTGAGAAAGTCTGGAGAGCGCAGACGAAACGCGTTGGGGGTGGAGCTAAGGACGGCACCTATATACTAAGACTGTGTGGAAGTAATATTGAAGCGGCAGCAACAAAGCTGTGACCGGAAGGATTCCTGAGTGAACTGGGACCTGCTTCTTATTTTCCCTATGAAGGGATCAATGCAATACCTTTTAATGTGTTTGTAAGTGCATTACTTTTGTGTGTTGAATAAATCTGTGAAACTACTACCTTGATGTGGGGTTGCGCTGTCTCTTCTTTTCGCCATAGGATCTGCAAATAAAGAGAGCGTTTGGAAACAAGCCTCTGGAAGTAGCTGCACCTCATTTTCTAAAGTCAGTGATTAGGAGCTGGCATTATAAACCACCGCAACAAACATTACTCTATGTGAACACTCCTAAGGACACGTCCCTGCAGTGGGTAATATCTATTCAGAGAGATCATCTGCTTTTTATTATTTATTATTGCTTTTTTAAGTATTGATATTTTTATATATGAACTTATATTAACTTGTATGTGCATTTTTTATTTAATATTTAATTGATGTATATTTGCTGCAATATTAATTTAGTATTTATATATACAGGAGTGGAAAAATATCACTATGTCCCACTACTCACGGGTTAAAAGCTACTGACCCAGAGGTATAAAATATACTAGTCCACTCAATGTTAAAGAAAAAGTCACATTTCTAAATTTTCTGCAGCGATTTCTATGTTGTCCGGGACTAGTGGACCACTGAAAATTTCAAGCTGTGTATATATATATATTGAGAGAGAGAGAGATTAGAGAGAGAAAGACAGTATATTTGTATATTTGTAACCATATATTCACATGTAACGTTTCTTTACATAAGCTCACATATGCAGTCCCTCCTTTCAAGCTATGGCTTTATTAAAATAAATATCAGGTATTTACTAGGAGTGGACACAATAGTCTGAACTTGGAGTTTCAAGCTAGGTGTCTGCATAATAGGGTAGCTCTAGGAAGAGCCTTGATAAATGAAGCACAATCCTTTCTCACAGATTAAATACATTTATTGATAAGGTTCACGTCAACTGTTTCAGAGGGTGACAGCAAATTGTCCTTCCTACTGGGGAGTCTATAGAGCCAAACATGAGGCAGTAAAGCTCTGCATGTACCAACAGGAATTGTGTACACAGTCTCATGGCAAAACAAACAATGAGAGCATAGGCCTCAGGGAACATGTTAGTAGCTCTTCTTACAGAAAATGTATTACTTTGATGAATGAGATGCATTACACTGTGTGTTTGACACATAAGGGTTAAATTGGTCCTCTATGTTTCAGTGACACATTGGCTTAACCCCTTTTTGTCAGTTATACATAGAGCAGTGGTTTAACCCCTTTATTGCTAGTAGGGCATAAAATAATTATTTAACCCTTTTGGCCAGGAAAACCTGTTTGTGCTACCATAAAGTGTTTAACCACTTCTGTGTAGCACAATAGTGGTTAAACTGATCTGTGTGTTAATAGCAATAAGACGTTATATATACAATGCTTTATTCATTATTTAGAACAAAATAACTGAAAATATCGTCTCATTGAGCCAGAAATTCCCCCCCAAAACACTGTCCTACAAAAAAAAACAATATAAAATTATAGCAGTTACGGGGGACGGAGCGAACGGCCAACTGTGATGACCGTGTTACACTGAGGCTCCGATATCAAGCTGGGCGTAAGAAGTTCTTAAAGGCACCAGTTCTGCACTAAAAACTGCATCAGAACGAATATGTGAACATACTAGGAAGCAAACATTTTAACAGATTTGACTCCAGCACATCTAAGAGGTAAATACCACCAAGCTCAACACCAGAGATCTATACCTCAATTAAACCGTGTCATGTTACTTGGCCATAAACCTCTCTACAAGCAGAAGACAGCATGGTATGCATGCTAGCCGCCGATCTTAACTTTTGACTCAAGCTGATTTCGGGAACTCCACATCTATACACCATATGGGACCGCAATGACACTTACTTAAGCCTGCTGGATTTACAGCCGCACTCCGGAGGACCGGGCACCCGCTCTGGAACATGGTCAGATTTATAGCAGCCAGTTGGGAACTCGGCAAATACTGGAGGAGGTATCCGAGCTAGCAAAAGTTAATCACAATTTACTTTCTCCTTCTAGCCCTGAGTACACAGAAACTCTTTTCCTGCCTTAGCCGCCATTTCAAGAGGTGCAGCCAAACCAGAGCGCCAAGTGTGCTGATAATATTGTGCAATACATGTACCTGCACTGACTTTCCTATCAACGCAGCACCTCTCTCTGAGCAATATACTAACTAATACCTATTATTCAACCTTTACTGCGAGTAAAGCAGCATTTAAATCACTTGCTTATTTTCTATTAAAACATGGAACTGATCAGAGATAATTATTATCTAAAAAGGAACCTATACATGCCAACTGGCTTACACCGCCCATTGGTTTTTACAAATGTGGACATGTTCCATGTAAAAGCTGCATGTACACTAACAAAACCTACACATGCTCATCAACTCAAACAGGCAAAGAATATCATATAAAGAGCATAATCAACTGCACATCCACATATGTCATTTATCTAGTAACTTGCAAAGAATGTAAGTTCCAATATGTAGATATAACCAGCCGTCCATTAAAAGATAGGATAAGGGAGCACCTTATCTCCATTGAAGAAACAATACCTAGAACACCCTTAGCAAAACATTTTCATACACATGCAGCCAACATTACCAACTTCTCATTCCAAGGCATAGAATGTATAAATAGGAACCCCCAGGTAGGTGACAGACTCAAAACCCTACTTAGAAGGGAAGTCTATTGGATATTTGTGTTAGCCACTAGAGTACCCACAGGCATCAATAGGAGGTATGATGTAAATCTAATTGTAGACTAAAGGATATGATATATACTTAGTTGTAGAATGAATCCTACATCTACAGCCCTAGATCTATGTATGGCCATTAACTACATTATAAGCATCCTTCCATTGTCCCATACACCTCCGAAATTATTGCCTGTATGACAACCTAACACAAATTTGCTAGCTCTCATCCTCCATCCCTGACTACCACTACCACTATCAGTTATAATCTATCTGACTGTATCTAATAATCTAGAAATCCAAACTCACACAATAATATCCCTGACCATATTGGACACTTTGTACATAAGGAATAACTAAGAGATAAACATATGAAAGCTCAACTAGTCAATTACTATCCATGTGTTTTTTTTTTATACAATAAGTAGTATATCCAATATACACCACACAATCAAATAGGATACTAAATAGATGGCTTTTAAGAATGTGCATACACTAGCACTTATCCTTTTAAACTGACTTATCCTTTGATATCAGACTGTACAATCACTCTTATCTTTAGTTATTCGTAATATCTATTTCTTTTTCTTTTTACTATTTTTCTTTTATTTATGTTTTTGTCTATCAATTTATTATTTTTTAAGTCTACCATCATAAATCTACCATCACAACACACGCACTATTACTAGTAATAAGTTGTTAGTCAGTGTAGTTAAATTGTGTATATAACATAATATTGGT